>NC_069501.1:871962705-872110205 GCF_027579735.1 Bombina bombina | reverse complement strand
AATTGGATGCTTAACACAACTGAAACTTTTTTTGCTTGCTATTCTTTTAATGGATAGTGCAGAGAGCACTATTAGCGCACTCACCAAACTTGTATTACAAGTGGTGAGTAAGAGTTGTGCTTAAGCAAAACCCCAAATACCACCACAATATAGTGCTTTTTAAAAAGTCAACCATTATTATTAATAGTATAGCACAGAACTACATGAAGAACTCCACTACTTGTGCACCATAGGCTTAACATACCATATGATTATCGTTCAATTGAAGTCCAACAATTAGGTCTATTCAGTGAGAGATTTAGAGCACCCTCACTATCCAACTGTAAGTGCCTTTCTTCTCAAGGTCCACTGAGAATAGAACTAGAAACAAACTTAAATATGTGCATTGTGGTGATAATGTTTGTTTAGCGGCTATTCTTGCTTACCTAAATATTCAGCTTTAGCTCAATACTAATTAAACACTGATCTTCTGGCTACTGGCTCCAGTTTACTTCTAACCTGTAGCTGCCTTCTCACCTCTGCACATGTGAACTCACTTGCAGAATAGGTAAAACCCTTTTTTACCGTCACTTAAAAACCAAGCCCTGAATGGATTCAGTGGAGATAGCAGTGTCTATTACCGCCTTTGCCCAACAGATTGCATCATTTTACCATTCTATGCAAGAAAAACATCCCAGTTAAACCCAGAATGGAGTCTATGTACGCCTAGAATTAAGTAGCCTTCACTACTGCAGTACCAGCCCCTCCAGTTTCTGCAGATACTAGCTACATTTTACAGTTGGGCCCCTACAGAATGAGCCTCACATGAAGCTGAAAACAAGTCTTCCTTTGACTTAAACATTAGGTAGTGATAAGCAGCAATTTATTTCCTTGCTCACTAGGGAGCCGTTGGTGTATTTATCATCAGCAATTGCCACCAAAGTGTTACGTATTGTAATTATGTATATTAATAATTGATATCAGTATAAAACTATTGTCAGCGATATCTCCAATTAATATAGCAGAATCTTGTCAATACACCCCAGTAAGATGTTAAATCTCTGTAGTGTACCCCAAAATAACACTATTGAGATATTTATAAATTTGACAACAATATTATTATTAAAAATTAATATTTAATCTCAATATAAAATATTCCTAAATTCTGACCAGATAATCTATATAAACACAATCATCTAGATTACGAGTTTTGCGTTAGGAGGGGTGCGGTGCTAATGAACAGTTTATGCTCACCGCTCACTTTTACAAACCCGGCGTTAGCCGCAAAAAAGTGAGCGAAGAGCAAAATTTTGCTCCACATCTCACCTCAATACCAGCGCTGCTTACGTTAGCAGTGAGCTGGTAAAACGTGCTTGTGCACAATATCCCCATAGGAATCAATGGGGGAGAGCCGGCTGAAAAAAAAACTAACCCCTGCAAAAAAGCAGCGTAAAGCTCCTAACGCAGCCCCATTGATTCCTATGGGGAAATAAAAGTTATGTCTACACCTTACACCCTAACATGAACCCAGAGTCTAAACACCCCTAATCTTACACTTATTAACCCTTAATCTGCCGCCCCCCAACACCGCCGCCACCTACATTATACTTATTAACCCCTAATATGTTGCCCCCAATGTCGCCGCAACCTACCTACATTTATTAACCCCTAATATGCCGCCCCCCAACGTCGCCGCCACTATAATAAAGTTATTAACCCCTAAACCTAAGTCTAACCCTAACCCTAACACCCCCTAACTTAAATATAATTAAAATAAATCTAAATAAAATTATTCCTATTTAAAACTAAATACTTACCTATAAAATAAACCCTAAGCTAGCTACAATATAACTAATAGTTACATTGTATCTATCTTAGGGTTTATTTTTATTTTACAGGCAACTTTGTATTTATTTTAACTAGGTAGAATAGTTACTAAATAGTTATTAACTATTTAATAACTACCTAGTTAAAATAAATACAAATATACCTGTAAAATAAAACCTTACCTAAGTTACAATTACACCTAACACTACACTATAATTAAATAAATTAAATAAATTAAATACAATTAATTACAATTAAATAAAATTATCTAAAGTACAAAAACCCCCCACTAAATTACAGAAAATAATAAAATAATTACAAGATTTTTAAACTAATTACACCAAATCTAATCTCCCTAACAAAATAATAAAGCCCCCCAAAATAAAAAAGCCCTACCCTACACTAAATTACAAATAGCCCTTAAAAGGGCCTTTTGCGGGGCATTGCCCTAAAGTAATCAGCTCTTTTACCAGTAAAAAAAGTACAAATCCCCCCCCCAACATTAATACCCACCACCCACACAACCAACCCTACTCTAAAACCCACCCAATCCCCCCTTAAAAAAACAAACACTAACCCCCTGAAGATCACCCTACCATGAGACGTCTTCACCCAACCGGGCCGAAGTCCTCAACGAAGCTGGAAGAAGTCTTCATCCAACCGGGCAGAAGTGGTCCTCCAGACGGGCAGAAGTCTTCATCCAGACGGAATCTTCTATCTTCATCCATGCGGTGCGGAGCGGGTCCATCTCCAAGACATCCAACGCGGAGCATCCTTCGAGGCCGACGACTACCCAACGAATGAAGGTTCCTTTAAGTGACGTCATCCAAGATGGCGTCCCTTCAATTCCGATTGGCTGATAGAATTATATAAGGCAATCGGAATTAAGGTAGGAAAAATCCTATTGGCTGATGCAATCAGCCAATAGGATTGAAGTTCAATCCTATTGGCTGATCCAATCAGACAATAGGATTGAGCTCACATTCTATTGGCTGTTCCAATCAGCCAATAGAATGCCAGCTCAATCCTATTGGCTGATGGACCCGCTCCGCGCTGGATGGATGAAGATAGAAGATAGCCTATTTGTAATTTAGTGTAGGGTAGGGCTTTTTTTATTTTGGGGGGCTTTATTATTTTGTTAGGGGGATTAGATTAGGTGTAATCAGTTTTAAAATCTTATAATTATTTTATTAATTTCTATAATTTAGTGTTTGTTTTTTTGTACTTTAGATAATTTTATTTAATTGTAATTATTGGTATTTAATTTATTTAATTTATTTAATTATAGTGTAGTGTTAGGTGTAATTGTAACTTAGGTTAGGTTTTATTTTCCAGTAAATTTGTCTTTATTTTAAGTAGGTAGTTAATAAATAGTTAATAACTATTTAATAACTATTGTACCTAGTTAAAATAAATACAAACTTGCCTGTAAAAAAAAAATAAACCCTAAGATAGATACAATGTAACTATTAGTTATATTGTAGCTAGCTTAGGGTTTATTTTATAGGTAATAAATTACGTAGGTTGGGGTCGGCAGATTAGGGGTTAATAAATATAATGTAGGTGTCAGCGATGTCCGAAGCGGCAGATTAGGGGTTAAAAATTTTATTTTAGTGTTTGCGATGCGGGAGGGCCTCGGTTTAAGGGTTAATAGGTAGTTTATGGGTGTTGGTGTACTTTTTAGCACTTTAGTTATGAGTTTTATGTTACGGCGTTGTACCATAAAACTCTTAACTACTGATTTTTATATGTGTTACGGATCTTGGAGGTAGAGGCTGTGAAGTTTACGTAAGTCGTTTTGCGGTAAGGCCAAAGAAGTGTTCGGTACACCTATACCTGCAAGACTCGTAATAGCAGCGGGCATAAAAAAGCAGCATTAGGACCTCTTAACCCTGTTTTTTTACCTTAAAGCACAACTCATAATCTAGCCGTAAATCCTTTCCTCTTAATAATAAATTTTACTTAGCACTAATATATTTAATATATGAAATACCCGGGTCTATTTAGTGTTAATTAATAAATACAAAATACCCTTCTTAAATCACAGCTACAATTTAACTATAGCTACAGAAACTATGGCCTAGATTTAGAGTTTTGTCGGTTAACGACCCGCGTAGCTAACGCCGGCCTTTTCTGGCCGCACCATAAAAATAACTCTGGAATTGAGAGTCCACAAAAAAGGCTGCGTTAGGCCTCCAAAAAAGGAGCGTAGAGCATTTTTAACGCGAGCTTCAAACTCTCGATACCAGAGTTGCTTACGCAAGCGGCCAGCCTAAAAACCTGCTCGTGCACGATTCCCCCATAGGAAACAATGGGGCTGTTTGAGCTGAAAAAAAAACCTAACACCTGCAAAAAAGCTGCGTTCAGCTCCTAACAGCAGCCCCATTGTTTGCTATGGGGGGAAACACTTTCCTACGTCTGCACCTAAACACCCTAACATGTACCCCAAGTCTAAACACCCCTAACCTTACACTTATTAACCCCTAATCTGCCGCCCCCAGCTATCGCCTGACCCCTGCATATCTATTTTTAACCCCTAATCCTGCCGCTCCGTAAACTGTCGCTACTTACATTATCCTTATGTAACCCCTAATCTGCCTGCCCTAACACCGCCGACCCCTAATTATATTTATTAACCCCTAATCTGGCCCCCCTCAATGTCGCCTCCACACTGCCTCACTTATTAACCCCTAATCTGCTGAGCGGACCTGAGCGCTACTATAATAAAGTTATTAAACCACTACTCTGCCTCACTAACCCTATAATAAATAGTATAAACCCCTAATCTGCCCTCCTAATCATCGCCGACCACCTAACTTCAAACATTAAACCCCTAATCTGCCGACCGGAGCTCACCGCTACTATAATAAATGTATTAAACCCTAAAGCTAAGTCTAACCCTAACACTAACACCCCCCTAAATTAAATATAATTTTAATCTAACGAAATTAATTAACTCTTATTAAATAAATTATTCTATTTAAAGATAAATACTTACCTGTAAAATAAATCCTAATATAGCTACAATATAAATTATAATTACATTGTAGCTATTTTAGGATTAATATTTATTTTACAGGCAACTTTGTAATTATTTTAACCAGGTACAATAGCTATTAAATAGTTAAGAACTATTTAATAGTTACCCTAGTTAAATAATAACAAAATTACCTGTAAAATAAATCCTAACCTAAGTTACAATTAAACCTAACACTATACTATCATTAAATTAATTAAATAAAATACCTACAATTACCTACAATTAAACCTAACACTACTCTATCAATAAATAAATTAAATACAATTCCTACAAATAACTACAATGAAATAAACTATCTAAAGTACAAAAAATAAAAAAGAACTAAGTTACAAAAAATAAAAAAATATTTACAAACATAAGAAAAATATTACAACAATTTTAAACTAATTACAAACTACTCTAAGCCCCCTAATAAAATAACAAAGACCCCCAAAATAACAAAAATGCCCTACCCAATTCTAAACTTACTACATTTCAAAGCTCTTTTAACCTTACCAGCCCTGAACCGGGCCCTTAGCGGGGCATGCCCCAAGAAATTCAGCTCTTTTGCCTGTAAAAAAAAACATACAATACCCCCCCCAACATTACAACCCACCACCCACATACCCCTAATCTAACCCAAACCCCCCTTAAATAAACCTAACACTAAGCCCTAAAGATCTTCCTACCCTTGTCTTCACCCTACCAGGTTCACCGATCCGTACTGAAGAGCTCCTCCGATGCTCCTGATCCAAGCCCAAGCGGGGGGCTTAAGAGGTCCATGATCGGCCTGAAGTCTTCATCCAAGCGGGAGCTGAAAAGGTCCATGATCCGGATGAAGTCTTCATCCATGCGGGAGCTGAAGAGGTCCATGATCCGGATGAAGTCTTCTATCAACGGCATCTTCAATCTTCTTTCTTCCGGATCCATCTTGCAGACCTCTGACGCGGAACATCCTCTTCTCCCGACGCCTACTAGCCGAATGACGGTTCCTTTAAGGGATGTCATCCAAGATGGTGTCCCTCAAATTCCGATTGGCTGATAGGATTCTATCAGCCATTCGGAATTAAGGTAGGAATATTCTGATTGGCTGATGGAATCAGCCAATCAGAATCAAGATCAATCCGATTGGCTGATCCAATCAGCCAATCAGATTGAGCTTGCATTCTATTCCCTGATCGGAACAGCCAATAGAATGCAAGCTCAATCTGATTGGCTGATCGAATCAGCCAATCGGATTGAACTTGATTCTGATTGGCTGATTCCATCAGCCAATCCAGAATATTCCTAACGTTAATTCGATTGGCTGATAGAATCCTATCAGCCAATCGGAATTCGAGGGACGCAATCTTGGATGACATCCCCTTAAAGGAACCGTCAATTCGGGCTAGTAGGCGTCAGGAGAAGAGGATGTTCCGCATCGGAGGTCTTCAAGATGGATCCGGAAGAAAGAAGATTGGAAGATGCCGTTGATAGAAGACTTCATCAGGATCAGTGGACCTCTTCAGCTCCGCTTGGATGAAGACATCATCTGGATCATGACCTCTTCAGCTCCCGCCTTGGATGAAGACTTCAGCCGGATCATGGACCTCTTCAGCCCCCCGCTTGGGCTTGGATCAGGACATCGGAGGAGCTCTTCAGGACGGATCGGTGAACCTGGTAGGGTGAAGACAAGGTAGGAAGATCTTCAGGGGCCTTAGTGTTAGGTTTATTTAAGGGGGGGTTTGGGTTAGATTAGGGGTATGTGGGTGGTGGGTTGTAATGTTGGGTAAGGACAGTGCTGTCACAGATAATGAAGTTGCCCAAGATGATTCATCAGATGAAGGGAGTAGACATGGTTCTACATCATCTCCTTCTGTGTCTACACCAGTTTTTGCCCACGCAGGAGGCCCCCTATTACTTCTTCTAGCGCGCCAATGCTTATTACCATGCAACAATTGATGGCTGTAATGGATAACTCCATAGCAAATATTTTATCCAAAATGGCCTGCATAATCAGAGAAAGCGCGATTGCTCTGTTTTAAACACTGAAGAGCAGGAGGGCGCTGATGATAATTGTTCTGTCATACCCTCACACCACCATCTGAAGGGGCCATGAGGGAGGTTTTGTCAGATGGGGAAATCTTCAGATTCAGCGAAAAAAATTCCCAACAGGCTGAACCTGATGTTGTTACATTTAAATTTAAATTTGAACATCTCTGCGCACTGCTTAAGGAGGTGCTATCTACTCTGGATGATTGTGACAAAGCTGGTCATTCCAGAAAAATTATGCAAGTTCTAGAGGTTCTGGTGCACCCAGACGCTTTTTCCTATACCCAAGCGGGTGGCGGACATAGTGAATAAGGAATGGGAGAAGCCCGGCATACCTTTTGTTCCCCCTCCTATATTTAAGAAATTATTTCCTATGGTCGACCCCAGAAAGGACTTATGGCAGACCAGTCCCTAAGGTCTGACTGGGGGGCAGTTTCTACTCTAAACAAGCGCACTACTATTCCTATCGAGGATAATTGTGCTTTCAAAGATCCTATGGATAAAAAATTGGAGGATTTGCTTAAAAAGATTTTTATACAGCAAGGTTACCTTCTTTCAACCCATTTCGTGCATTGTTCCTGTCACTACAGCAGCGTGGTTCTGGTTCGAGGACTAGAAAAGTCGCTCAGTAGAGAGACTCCATATGAGGAGGTTATGGACAGAGTTCACGCACTTAAGTTGGCTAACTCTTTATTTTAGATGCCGCTTTGCAAATAGCTAGATTAGCGGCGAAAAATTCAGGGTTTGCAATTGTGGCACGCAGAGCGCTATTGGCTAAAGTCTTGGTCAGCGGATGTATCATCAAGACAAAATTGCTTAATATCCCCTTCAAGGGTAAAAACTCTCTTTGGGCCAGAATTGAAAGAGATTATCTCAGACATCACTGGGGGGAAAGGGCCACGCCCCTCCCACAAGATAGGCCTTTCAAAGCCAAGAATAAGTCCAATTTTCGTTCCTTTCGTAATTTCAGGAACGGACCGGGCTCTAGTTCTGCATCCTCTAAGCAAGAGGGTAATACCTCACAGACCAAACCAGCCTGGAAACCAATGCAAGGCTGGAACAAGGGTAAGCAGGCCAAGAAGCCTGCCGCTGCTAACAAAACAGCATGAAGGAGTAGCCCCCGATCCGGGACCGGATCTAGTGGGGGGCAGACTCTCTCTCTTTGCTCAGGCTTGGGCAAGAGATGTTCAGGATCCCTGGACGCTAGAAATAGTTTCTCAGGGTTATCTTCTGGAATTCAAGTAACTACCCCCAAGGGGAAGGTTCCACATGTCTCACTTATCCTCAAACCAAATAAAGAGACAGGCATTCTTACATTGTGTAGAAGACCTGTTAAAGATGGGAGTGATACACCCAGTTCCAACGGCGGAACAAGGAATGTGATTTTACTCAAATCTGTTTGTAGTTCCCAAAAAAGAGGGGAACTTTCAGACCAATCCTGGATTTAAAGATCCTAAACAAATTTCTCAGAGTACCATTGTTCAAGATGGAAACCATTCGAACGATTCTAACCCACAATTCAGGAAGGTCAAATTATGACTATCCCGTGGATCTAAAGGATGAGTATCTACATATCCCTATCCATAAAGATCATCATCAGTTTCCTAAGGTTCGCCTTTCTGGACAAACGATTACCAGTTTGTGGCCCTCCCATTCGGGTTAGCCACTGCTCCAAGGATTTTCACAAAGGTACTCGGATCCCTTCTAGCGGTTCTAAGACCAAGGGGCATTGCAGTAGTACCGTACTTGGACGACATTCTAGTACAAGCGTCGTCTCTTTCAAAGGCAAAGGCTCACTCAGACATCGTTCTAGCCTTTCTCAGATCTCACGGATGGAAGGAGAACCTAGAAATAAGTTCCCTGTCTCCGTCGACAAGAGTTCCCTTCTTGGGAACAATAATAGATTCCTTAGAAATGAGATTTTCTTGACAGAAGTCAGAAAGTCAAAAATTCTAATACGCTTGTCAAGTTCTTCATTCTATTCCTCGTCCTTCCGTAGCTCAGTGCATGGAAGTAGTAGGATTGATGGTTGCAGCAATGGACATAGTTCCTTTTGCGCGAATTCATCTAAGACCATTACAACTGTGCATGCTGAAACAGTGGAATGGGGACTATACAGACTTGTCTCCAAGTGATTCAAGTAGATCAGAAGACCTGAGACTCACTCCGTTGGTGGCTAACCCAGGATCACCTATCCCAGGGAATGAGCTTCCGCAGTCCCAGAGTGGGTCATTGTCACGACCGACGCCAGCCTAGTGGGCTGGGGCGCGGTCTGGGAATCCCTGAAAGCTCAGGGTACTGTGTGTCTCGGGAGAGTCTCTTCTCCGATAACATTCTGGAACTAAGAGCGATATTCAATGCTCTCAGGGCTTGGCCTCAGCTAGCAAAGGCCAGATTCATAAGATTCCAATCAGACAACATGACGACTGTTGCGTATCTCAAGTGACCAAAATAATACAATGGGTGGAGAATCACTCCTGCCACCTATCTGCGATCCACATTCCAGGTGTGGAAAACTGGGAAGCGGATTATTTGAGTCGTCAGACATTCCATCTGGGGGAGTGAGAACTCCACCCGGAGATCTTTGCCCAGTTGACGCAACTATGGGGCATTCCAGATATGGATCTGATGGCGTCTCGTCCAGAACTTCAAGGTTCCTTGCTATGGGTCCAGATCCAGGGATCCCAAGGCGACTCTAGTGGATGCAACTAGTAGCGCCTTGGACCTTCAACCTAGCTATGTGTTTCCATCGTCTTCCTCTCATTCCCAGGCTGGTAGCCAGGATCAAACAGGAGAGGGCCTCTGTGATTTTGATGATAGCTCCGCGTTGGCCACGCAGGACTTGGTATGCAGACCTGGTGAATATGTCATCGGTTCCACCATGGAAGCTACCTTTGAGACAGGACCTTCTTGTTCAGGGTCCATTCGACATCCAAATCTGGTCTCCCTCCAGCTGACGGCTTGGAGATTGAACGCTTGATTCTTGGGTTTTCAGATTCCGTGATAGATACTCTGGTTCAAGCCAGAAAACCGGTAACTAGAAAGATTTACCATAAAATATGGAAAAGATATATCTGCTGGTGTGAATCCAAGGGATTCCCATGGAATAAGATAAAGATTCCTAGGATTCTTTCCTTTCTACAAGAAGGTTTGGATAAAGGATTATCTGCGAGTTCTCTAAAGGGACAGATTTCTGCTTTATCTGTCCTACTACACAAACGACTGGCAGTTGTGCCAGATGTTCAAGCATTTGTTCAGGCTTTGGTTAGGATCAAGCCAGTTTACAGACCTTTGACTCCTCCCTGGAGTTTAAATCTAGTTCTTTCAGTTCTTCAAGGGGTTCCGTTTGAACCTTTACATTCCATAGATATTAAGTTGTTATCTTGGAAAGTTTTGTTTTTGGTTGCTATATCTTCTGCTAGAAGAGTTTCTGAGTTATCTGCTCTACAGTGTACTCCACCCTATCTGGTGTTCCATTCAGATAAGGTTGTTCTGCGTACTAAGCCTGGTTTTTCTACCAAGGTTGTTTCCAACAAAAATATTAATCAGGAGATAGTTGTACCTTCTTTGTGTCCGAATACAGTTTCAAAGAAGGAACGTTTGCTACACAATTTAGATGTAGTCTGTGCTCTAAAATTCTACTTAGAAGCTACAAAAGAATTCAGACAAACTTCTTCTCTGTTTGTCATCTATTCTGGTAAAAGGAGAGGTCAAAAAGCAACTTCTACCTCTCTTTCCTTTTGGCTTAAAAGCATCATCCGATTGGCTTATGAGACTGCCGGACGGCAGCCTCCTGAAAGAATCACAGCTCACTCCACTAGGGCTGTAGCTTCCACATGGGCCTTCAAGAACGAGGCTTCTGTTGATCAGATATGTAAGGCAGCGACTTGGTCTTCACTGCAACACTTTTGCCAAATTTTACAATTTGATACTTTTGCTTCTTTCGGAGGCTATTTTTGGGAGAAAGGTTTTGCAAGCCGTGGTGCCTTCCGTTTAGGTGACCTGATTTGCTCCTCCCTTCATCCGTGTCCTAAAGCTTTGGTATTGGTTCCCACAAGTAAGGATGGACGCCGTGGACCGGACACACCAATGTTGGAGAAAACAGAATTTATGCTTACCTGAATAATTACTTTCTCCAACGGTGTGTCCGGTCCACGGCCCGCCCTGGTTTTCTAATCAGGTCCAATGAATTATTTTCTCTAACTACAGTCACCACGACACCCTATGGTTTTCTCCTATTTTTTTCCTCCTGTCCGTCGGTCAAATGACTGGGGTGGGCGGAGCCTGGGAGGGACTATATGGCCAGCTTTGCTGGGACTCTTTGCATTTCCTGTTGAGGAAGAGATATTCCCACAAGTAAGGATGACGCCGTGGACCGGACACACCGTTGGAGAAAGTAATTTATCAGGTAAAGCATAAATTCTGTTAGTAAAATATTATTATTTTATTATATTATTCTTATTTATAAAGTGCCAACAGATTCCACAGCGCAGCCATGGGTACAAGAATAAAAGTACAATGGAGAAACAATACAATAAAAGACAATATTTTACAGACAAATACAGGGGGAATTGGAGGGCCCTATTCCTGTGGGAACTTACATTCTAGATGGGTAGGTGGATGGGAAACAGGAGGTGGGGGACTGCAAAGGTGAGAACTGATATGTAGTGATATTACTGAATCTACTACCTCACATAGCCATACACTTTCATAAATATCATGACATCTAACAGTTCCTTACTATCAGTACAGGGTATATAACATGTCAAGAGGCACCACAGAGGGGGGTATATGATCAAGACACTAAAACAACAGGAGGTATTCTGGATTTTCCAATGGGAATCAGGGGTACCCATTGAGATTAAACAGTGAATGGATGTTACATTATTTGTAGACTGATACCTATAATATGTTGTCTGTTTGAGAATGCAACAGTAATGTCATATGAAAGGTATAATGGTTTATTTACATTCCGTTACTGTATTCTGTCTATACTCAGAATTCAGATCTTACCCCATTTCTCATAAGTGTTAATTGATGTCACATCTCTGCCATCTTAATTAATTAATAATGTAACAGCTTCCTTAAAAATGATAATATGTCCCTTAGTTGGTTGAAAATAAAAGCATATGCACATGTATGTTATGCTTGGATAAATTTGACCCGTTTATGATGTGCAATTCTGAAGATTAATATGTTGTAAATATGTTGTAAATATATTTGCTTTGTGAGTGCCATATGGTGGATATTGGTATAGGCAATAGTATTTAGCATGGTACACATAGAGTTAACCATATAGGGAGTATGTCATTAAGCCCTATAAGCCCTATAAGTAAGATTGAGAAAGTTAAGTCTCTGCTGATGAAACACGTATGACTGATTGGCTGCTATTTCTCATGGTTTGATGCTTTTATCCTCTGAAAATAAACACGTTTGATTTTACTACAACTCCTGGGTTGAAAGCTTTTTTACTGTTGTGCTGGGACTGTTGCATATTTTGGATTACCTGGTTGGGGAGTGGAGGTGAGGCTTCCCTATTTTCCTTTACACTGGTTTCAAGTGGATGAGTTCCTGGAGGGACTTCCGGTTTGTGACATAGCGCATGCAGCAGGAAGCGTTCAGTGTGAAGAACTCCGACAGGTACAGAGTAGATAGTCGTGGATGTCTGGAGGAATTAAATCATGAAAGAAATATATGAGCATCATAATTATTGACTATTTAATATATATATATATATATATTTTATTTGAAGTCATTCCTTAATAAAGTATAGAAGTATAAACTCATAGCAGAAACCAGAAGTTCAAGCCAGCACAAACCTGTGGTAAAAAACAAAGTTTCCTTTATTAGTTAACAGATTAAAATCGGCAATTAAGCAGCTATCAGGTAGAATTGTCTCGACATGTTTTCCACCGTCCAGGCCTTAAACATAGACATAAACATAATTAAAAAACATCTAAAATATATACCCGTAGCTGTTTCTGTTTCCTAATGGGATAAGCTCCTAACCATGTGACCAACTGGATCCCAAAATTTATTTAACCCCATATTGTCATTTATTATATACAAAAGTGAACGTTCATCTACAATAAATGTGAGACATATTTGTACAACATGTGCATAGATAATCCCATATACCCATATGAATAGCACACTTATATTTGTATTTATTTAAAATTATAAGTATCTAGGACAAATAAGTTAATTACTTTAATTTTAACATCTCAATTTCAGACCAATATTTTCCTATCCTGCTGTATATATTATTGTTATTATTAAGTATTACAATGATTCTAACACATTACCTCCATTCATATACACTTATGAGAGTTACCAATCTAATTACAGAATTGGTCTGATTTTAAAATTGAAATTGAAAAACTCATCAACACTCTCGAAGAGCGCTATATGTGATACTTGGAAAGGCCACAATTAAGTGTCATCTAATATGATGTTGGTGATACCACATTTTATTCCAAGATATACAACTGTTCTATTCCCAAAAATGTAATGACATCATATATAGAGTTGTAGCCTATCGGAATACAAGTTGCAGGGAGAAAATCCAAATAAAAGTTTATTTAAAACACCTCCTCTTCTTGATTTTTTTGATTTTTTCAATAATCATCATTTAAATGTTGAACTTGAACTATCATGTTCAGAAATAAAATGTTTAAGCTAGCCTGAACGGGCAACCAAATCTTTTCTATATCTGAGAGGTGTGACGGATTCTCTCCCTGGCCTTCCCTTGACATACATCCTACATATTTTTTCTTAGAACAACTGCACCACGCTAGATATACAATGTTCTTAGCTCGACAGTATTACACAACTTTCTATTTTGTATTGTTTACTTGTTGAATTTGAGGAAAATGTATCTCCCCTTATGTATATAACTACAGGGGATACAGGGTCCAAAGCCACATTTGAACATACCTTTTGATGTTAACCATGAACTTTTTGGTTTTGTTGAAATTTCACTAGGTGACAGATACTTCTTAAAGTCATACCCCTCTTTATAGGAAAACCTACATCATTTTTCAACTGTTATTATCAAACCATCATCTGCCATTCGCATCAGAAGGTTGTTCTTTATGATTTTGACTTATTCATCATAGGTCTGTTGAAGTACTGAGTGACAAAAGTAATCCCCCCATTGGTTGTACCTTCTGTCATATTTGACTTTCCTGGTACATGTCTGGGTCTATATTTGTCACTAAGTAACTCCATCCTAGTTAAATCATCAACCTATTTTTTGAATTTTTTGACCACATTTCGGGTGTAACCTCTATCGAGAAGTTCTCTTTTGTTAATTCTAAACTTTGTTTATCACATTCTTTTGGATTAGTGCAATTCTTTTTGTCCTAATATATTGTCCCTTAGCTATTGAGTGTGGCACACTATGGGGATGATTACTTTTCCCATGGAGTATTGTATTTCCAGAGATTGGTTTATGATAGATAGTTGTAATTATTCTATTAGTTACTTTGTCAGCTTTTAATACTAGATATTAGTAAGGTATACTTTCTTTGTTAGTTTCAAATGTAAATTTCAGATCCCATGGATTCACTTTGAGAGATTGCACAAATTCCTCCAGCCCAATTTCACTTCCTTTCCATATAAAGAGTAAATCATTGATGAATCTATAATATGATTTTATTTCACTGGCAAATTTATTGTCATCTCCAAAAAATGTGATTAATCTCCCACCCACCCCATTGTTAAATTTGCATATGCTGGAGCAAATTTTGCCCCCCATGGAAGTTCCTCTCTAATTTGGAGATACTATATATCATCAAATCTGAATTAGTTGTGGGTAAGGAGGAAATGTGCGACCCTCAATATGAAATTAATGAATTCAACAGTATAATTCATATCTCTCAGCAGAAAAAACTTTATAGCACCAAGTCCCATTTGATGGGGAATTGATGAATATAAGAAACAACATCTACTGTAGCCCAACTATAATTTTGTTCCCATTTAAGTTTTCTAGAATCCTGTAGAAAATGTTTTGTGTCTTGCAAATAACTGAATAAATTGGGAATAAGTGGTTGTAGGAGGCTATCAAAGCCAATCTGACAATGATTCACAGAGGGAGCCATACCTGAAAAAATAGGACACCCTTTAATGTCAGTTAAAGATTTATGAACTTTTGGGAGTATATGAAATATGGGTATTATTGGTTCATCAATAAGTAAATAATCATAAGTACATTGATTCAAGATGACCGACAGTTCAATAAACCAAAACTCCACAAGGGACTTAAGTTCCCTCCTGAATATTGTTGTAGGTTCTCCTGAAATGACCCTATATCATCCGGATTATTTAATTGTTGTAAAATTTCTCTATTATATGATTGCCTATCCCAAAACACTATAGGACTCCCTCCTTTGTCTGCAGCCTTTATTACTAGCTGTTCATTTCTTTTTTTTTCTTCATTAAAGTTTCCAATGACAATTTCTCCTGTTTGAATAGATTGGAATGGATGTCACTGGGCTTGCTTGATAATTTGACCAAATCAGCTTCAATTCTTTTCTGAAATTTTGAGCAGAATATCTCCCCTTGTCTGAACTGAATAAAAGTTTAAATGAACATTCTGTCAGTGGAGTTATTCCATTTATCTATGAAAATCTGGAAATCTGTCATGAATGTGGGAAACTTTCCAATTCTTAAACCTCAGGGATAATTTTAAGTGTATGCACCTTTTCTAAGGTCCATTTGTCCCCATTCTAATCTGATCCTCTTTCTTCACTTAAATTTTCCATGGTCTGAAATGGCTACCTAATGTGCCACCTTGTGGAATTTCATTAAATATTTGTTCGAAATCTTGCTCTAGCTGATCCAAATCAGCCATGGAAATTTGGAAATAGTAGGTACTCAATTCGGTATTGGATGCTTCCATATTTTTATATTTTGGTAAAAATCAGTTCTATATTTGACTACCTGACTATATAGTATATACAAAAACTATGAAAAGAAGGAATTATCCCAAAGGTGTAATGTATAATTCTTAAAATGAGTGGTTAGTGCAAACTTCATTCAAAGGTGGCCCTCAATCATTTTTATATGATAATAATAATAGCCTCCTGGAATGCTAGATATAAGGATATATGTTTTTACATTTGATAATATTATATACTCTACTCTCAATATTGTATTCAAAATTCAGTCATCAAAATAATATATGCATATGTATCTACACATATGTACATGTATACATGCACACATATATTATATATATATATATATATATATATATATATATATATATATATAGTGATGTCGCGAACATAAAAAATTTGGGTTAGCGAACAGCGAACACGAACTTCCCCAAAAGTTCACGAACGGGCAAACCGCCATAGACTTCAATGGGCAGGCGAATTTTAAAACCCACAGGGACTCTTTCTGGCCACAATAGTGATGGAAAAGTTGTTTTAAGGGGACTAACATGAGAATATGTAAAAAAGAAGAAAAAGAAGCGCACCAGGGTACGATTCAAGTGAAGATTTATTAACATAAAACACACGCAACTTACAATGTTGCACTTACTAGATTAAAAGCAAAATGAGCCTGTATGCTGGAATTGTCTTTGTGCGTGCTGGAACAGAAGGTGGAAAACAGTTCCTATCCGCCGGTCTGTGTGTCTGCAAGGCGTCCGGACTGCCCTCTGCAAAACCACGGTAACCATCCACAAAGAGAGACCAGCAACAGTGTCCTTTTCCTCAACGCTTTTCCCCCCGAACTTCGGTCGGGCTTTATCAAGAGGTAGATGAGTGCTATTGGGCTTTGGCGCCCTGCGGCTTTTTAAATGTCCAAACTTAGCGAACATGCCCACAGGGGTTGCCGTGGGTGTGACATGTATTGCCTCAGTTTGTAGTGTCTCTCCTGTATCAACCTTCACCTCTCAGTCCTCCGCTGTGAATGCGGTTACGATCAGGCTGTGTATACAGGAAGTGACGTGTTGGCACTTGGAAGCAGCTGCTGCTTGGCGAGTTTTAGCAATATTTGGAAAAGAAGAATTTTAGTTACGGAATATTCAAGGAATAATAAGTTGCTTTACAAGGTTTACCGCTTTGGAGGGGTAAGATGGGTGAGTCGAGTTTGAGCAGGAGTGGATATGGAGAGCAGTCTTCAGATAGCGGTACCCGTAATGAAGCAGGGAACAGAATCCTTGAACAGCAGCAAAGTTTGTACTAAGTAGAGAAGAAACAAATGTAGATTTGTAAGGTTATCTCAGGTTCAATAGTGTACGGCTTGTATTCCACCTAACTTTAGGCCTAGGCAATAACAATACTGGGACTGTGGGCATGCCGGAGGGGGGGTCCATGGCAAAACTCCCATGGAAAATTATATAGTTGATGCAGAGTCTAGTTTTAAGCCATAAAGGGCATAAATCACCTAACATTCCCTAAATTGTTTTGGAATAACGTGCTTTAAAACATCAGGTATGCTGTTGTACTCGATCAGGTAGAGTAAGGGTTACGCACGCTTCACAGTGACAGACCAAACTCCTGCAGCGGTACAACATCATAATCATCACACCGTACGTCCAATGTGTGTAATGCTGCCTGACTGAGACATATCCCTGTTATCTACATCCTCTGGCAATAATGAATGCGCATCACTCATTTCTTCCAACTGATGTGTAAATAACTCCTCTGACAGATCAAGTGAAGCGGCTGTGGTGCTTGTGTTGGTAGGTGGCGGCAGGCGGGCGAGTGGTAACTTGAGAGCTAAGCTGGAGGAGGATGGTGCGTCAAGGTTCCGAGCGGAAGTTGTAGAAGATTGGGTGTCCTGTGTTAGCCAGTCAACTATGTCCTCAGAAATGTTCGCGTTCGGGGTACGTGGCCTCTGAACACTGGGCATTATTCTAGGGCCAAAGGGAATTACAGCACTACGAACACGACGGCCCCTGCGGGGTGGCCTGCCTCTGCCTGCCTCTGCCTGTCATTTTTTTTTCGATTGGTGGTACTATGCGTGCAAGCTACTGTGACAACAGATATGAGTAGAACTGTGCACTGGCAGAAGTTGGCAGAGTACACGCTGTAGGCCTGACACACACGCTTGCAGACAACTAACTGCTATTCAATCTATTACAGTCAAAATTGTTTTGTTTTTTTAAATGTACACTACTGTTACACCAGATATGAGTTGCACTGATGTGACACTGTGCCCTGGCAGGCACTGAAATACACACGTGTGAAGGAAACTGACTGCTATTATTTAACACAGTCAAAAAGTGTTTGTTTTTTTTAAATCTACACTACTGTTACACCAGATATGAGTTGCACTGGGGTGATACTGTGCCCTGGCAGGCAGGCAGGCCCTGAAACGCACACGTGTGAAGGAAACTGACAGCTATTATTTAACACAGTCAAAAAAGTGTTGTTTTTTTTAAATATACACTACTGTTACACCAGATATGAGTTGCACTGGTGTGACAATGTGCCCTGGCAGGCACTGAAACGCACACGTGTGAAGGAAACTGACTGCTATTATTTAACACAGTCAAAAAAGTGTTGTTGTTTTAAATCTACACTACTGTTACACCAGATATGAGTTGCACTGGGGTGACAATGTGCCCTGGCAGGCAGGCACTGAAACGCACATGTGTGAAGGAAACTGACTGCTATTATTTAACACAGTCAAAAAAGTGTTGTCTTTTTTAAATCTACAGTACTGTTACACCAGATATGAGTTGCACTGGGGTGACACTGTGCCATGGCAGGCAGGCACTGAAACGCACACGTGTGAAGGAAACTGACTGCTATTATTTAACACAGTAAAAAAAGTGTTTTTTTTTTTTTTTTTTAAATCTACACTACTGTTACACCAGATATGAGTTGCACTGGGGTGACACTGTGCCCTGGCAGGCAGGCCCTGAAACGCACACGTGTGAAGGAAACTGACTGCTATTATTTAACACAGTCAAAAAAGTGTTTTTTTTTTTTTTTAAATCTACACTACTGTTACACCAGATATGAGTTGCACTGGGGTGACACTGTGCCCTGGCAGGCAGGCACTGAAACGCACACGTGTGAAGGAAACTGACTGCTATTATTTAACACAGTCAAAAAAGTGTTGTTTTTTTTAAAATCTACACTACTGTTACACCAGATATGAGTTGCACTGGGGTGACACTGTGCCCTGGCAGGTAGGCATTGAAACGCACACGTGTGAAGGAAACTGACTGCTATTATTTAACACAGTCAAAAAAGTGTTGTTTTTTTTTTTTTAAATCTACACTACTGTTACACCAGATATGAGTTGCAGTGGGGTGACACTGTGCCCTAGCAGGCAGGCACTGAAACGCACACGTGTGAAGGAAACTGACTGCTATTATTTAACACAGTCAAAAAAGTGTTGTTTTTTTAAAATCTACACCACTGTTACACCAGATATGAGTTGCACTGGGTTGACGCTGTGCCCTGGCAGGCAGGCACTGAAACGCACACGTGTGAAGGAAACTGACTGCTATTATTTAACACAGTCAAAAAGTGTTGTTTTTTTTAAATCTACACTACTGTTACACCAGATATGAGTTGCACTGGGGTGACACTGTGCCCTGGCAGTTAGGCACTGAAACGCACAGGTGTGAAGGAAACTGACTGCTATTAATTAACACAGTCAAAAAAGTGTTGTTTTTTTTAAATCTACACTACTGTTACACCAGATATTAGTGGTGACACTGGGCAAGTGGGCACAGTATACGGTGTGAGCCTGACTCACATGCTGGCAGGCAGGCAACTGCAATTAGATTACACAGGAAAAAAAAAAAAGCAGACTGATATTCTAGCCCTAAAAAGGGCTTTTTGGGGTGCTGTCCTTACAGCAGAGATCAGATGAGTCCTTCAGGACTGTAGTGGACACTGAATACACTAGCCTAGCTATCAATTTCCCTATTAAATCAGCAGCAGCTACACTGTCACTCCTCTCACTAAGAATGCAGCTTCCAAATGAATCTAAAATGGATGCTGTCCAGGAGGTGGGAGGGTCTGGGAGGGAGTGTCTGCCGCTGATTGGCTGTAATGTGTCTGCTGACTGTGAGGTAAAGGGTCAAAGTTTACTCAATGATGAAGAATAGGGGGCGGATAATAGGACCGGCTCCTATGACTACCACACCTGTACTAATGTTAGCCCGTATAGTTAGAAAAAGGATAAATTTATTGAAACTCTATATGAGTCATCAAACCATACGTGGTTATGGTCAATTAATCTAGACCTGTATATGCTTTTTCTAACTAGACGTAGCATTCAGCAAAAGTTTAAAGCATACATATTTATTTTGTTCATTACATGATAATATTGCACTAACATTTATCTACGTATTCAATAGAAATCTTACATAGATCTACTTTTTACAACAAAAAAAAACAGAATGCCACTATTACGTGTCACATTACAATTAGAGTAAGCATTGGAGTGATTGCGGCAAAGAGAGAACTGTTCTTTGTATTATACAGCTTTTTTTCCCAATTGCTCCATTTTTAAAGCTGATTAATTGACCATAAACACGTATGGTTTGATGACTCATATAGAGTTTCAATAAATTTATCCTTTTTCTAACTATACAGGTTAACATTAGTACAGGCGTGGTAGTCATAGGGACCAGTCCTATTATGTTCTAGGAGGTATTCTAGAAGATAAGTATTTGTTTACATTCACTGTATCGTATTTTGTGTGTTGAATTAATTTTTTAAGTCATGTTTGTGATCTTCTGAGTACATTTGACACATAATAAACCCACAAATTTGATATTATATCATGAGAGTGTTGTTAAATTCATTATAATTAAAAGAGTGCTGAAATCCCAGTCTTTGTGAAAGTGATATTAATTTATGTCACTTTGTCATCTAACAAATAATAAGTGAGTTCTATTGTATGGGTCTGGCGAAATTAAAAATCTGAACTTTTTCAGAAAAACACTCCGATAAACTCTAAGACCTAGATTTGGAGTTTGGCGTTAGCCGTGAAAACCAGCGTTAGAGGCTCCTAACGCTGGTTTTAGGCTACCGCCGGTATTTGGAGTCACTCAAAATAGGGTCTAACGCTCACTTTTCAGCCGCGACTTTTCCATACCGCAGATCCCCTTACGTCAATTGCGTATCCTATCTTTTCAATGGCATTTTTCTAACTCCGGTATTTAGAGTCGTTTCTGAAGTGAGCGTTAGACATCTAACGACAAAATTCCAGCCGCAGGAAAAAAGTCAGTAGTTAAGAGCTTTCTGGGCTAACGCCGGTTTCTAAAGCTCTTAACTACTGTACTCTAAAGTACACTAACACCCATAAAATACCTATGTACCCCTAAACCGAGGTCCCCCCACATCGCCGACACTCAAATAAATTTTTCTAACCCCTAATCTGCCGACCGCCACCTACGTTATCCTTATGTACCCCTAATCTGCTCCCCCTAACACCGCCGACCCCTGTATTATATTTATTAACCCCTAATCTGCCCCCCTCAATGTCGCCTCCATCTGTCTACACTTATTAACCCCTAATCTGCCGACCGCAAAGCGCCGCCACCTACGTTATCCTTATGTACCCCTAATCTGCTGCCCCTAACACCGCCGACCCCTGTATTATATTTATTAACCCCTAATCTGCCCCCCTCAACGTCGCCTCCATCTGCCTACACTTATTAACCCCTAATCTGCCGACCACAAAGCGCCGCCACCTACGTTATCCTTATGTACCCCTAATCTGCTGACCCTAACACCGCCAACCCCTATATTATATTTATTAACCCCTAATCTGCCCCCCTCAACGTCGCCTCCACCTGCCTACACTTATTAACCCCTAATCTGCCGAGCGGACCTGAGCGCTACTATAATAAAGTTATTAACCCCTAATCCGCCTCACTAACCCTATAATAAATAGTATTAACCCCTAATCTGCCCTCCCTAACATCGCCGACACCTAACTTCAAACATTAACCCCTAATATGCCGACCGGAGCTCACCGCTATTCTAATAAATGGATTAACCCCTAAAGCTAAGTCTAACCCTAACACTAACACCCCCCTAAATTAAATATAATTTTAATCTAACGAAATAAATTAACTCTTATTAAATAAATTATTCCTATTTAAATCTAAATACTTACCTGTAAAATAAACCCTAATATAGCTACAATATAAATTATAATTACATTGTAGCTATTTTAGGATTAATATTTATTTTACAGGCAACTTTGTAATTATTTTAACCAGGTATAATAGCTATTAAATAGTTAAGAACTATTTAATAGTTACCTAGTTAAAATAATTACAAAATTACCTGTAAAATAAATCCTAACCTAAGTTACAATTAAACCTAACACTATACTTTCATTAAATTAATTAAATAAACTACCAACAATTACCTACAATTAAACCTAACACTACACTATCAATACATTAATTAAATACAATATCTACAAATAACTACAATGAAATAAACTAACTAAAGTACAAAAAATAAAAAAGAACTAAGTTACAAAAAATAAAAAAATATCTACAAACATAAGAAAAATATTACAACAATTTTAAACTAATTACACCTACTCTAAGCCCCCTAATAAAACAACAAAGCCCCCCAAAATAAAAAATGCCCTACCCTATTCTAAATTACTAAAGTTAAAAGCTCTTTTTACCTTACCAGCCCTGAACAGGGCCCTTTGCGGGGCATGCCCCAAGAAGTTCAGCTCTTTTGCCTGTAAAAAAAAAAACATACAATACCCCCCCCCCAACATTACAACCCACCACCCACATACCCCTAATCTAACCCAAACCCCCCTTTAATAAACCTAACACTAAGCCCCTGAAGATCATCCTACCTTGTCTTCACCTCACCAGGTATCACCAATCCGTCCTGGCTCCAAAATCTTCATCCAACCCAAGCGGGGGTTGGCGATCCATCATCCGGTGGCTGAAGAGGTCCAGAAGAGGCTCCAAAGTCTTCATCCTATCCAGGAAGAAGAGGCGATCTGGACCGGCAACCATCTTGATCCAATCAGATTGAGCTCGCATTCTATTGGCTGATTGGAACAGCCAATAGAATGCGAGCTCAATCTGATTGGCTGATTGGATCAGCCAATCGGATTGAACTTGATTCTACCTTAATTCTGATTGGCTGATAGAATCCTATCAGCCAATCGGAATTCTAGGGACGCCATCTTGGATGACGTCCCTTAAAGGAACCGTCATTCTTCAGTTGGACGTCGCCGGAAGAAGATGGGTCCGCGGTGGAGGTCTTCAGGATGGAGCCGGTCGTCATCGGATGAAGATAGAAGATGCCGCTTGGATCAAGATGGTTGCCGGTCCAGATCGCCTCTTCTTCCCGGATAGGATGAAGACTTTGGAGCCTCTTCTGGACCTCTTCAGCCACCGGATGATGGATCGCCAACCCCCGCTTGGGTTGGATGAAGATTTTGGAGCCAGGACGGATTGGTGATACCTGGTGAGGTGAAGACAAGGTAGGATGATCTTCAGGGGCTTAGTGTTAGGTTTATTTAAGGGGGGTTTGGGTTAGATTAGGGGTATGTGGGTGGTGGGCTGTAATGTTGGGGGGGGGTATTGTATGTTTTTTTTTACAGGCAAAAGAGCTGAACTTCTTGGGGCATGCCCCGCAAAGGGCCCTGTTCAGGGCTGGTAAGGTAAAAGAGCTTTGAACTTTAGTAATTTAGAATAGGGTAGGGCATTTTTTATTTTGGGGGGCTTTGTTGTTTTATTAGGGGGCTTAGAGTAGGTGTAATTAGTTTAAAATTGTTGTAATATTTTTCTTATGTTTGTAGATATTTTTTTATTTTTTGTAACTTAGTTCTTTTTTATTTTTTGTACTTTAGTTAGTTTATTTCATTGTAGTTATTTGTAGATATTGTATTTAATTAATGTATTTATAGTGTAGTGTTAGGTTCAATTGTAGGTAATTGTAGGTAGTTTATTTAATTAATTTAATGATAGTATAGTGTTAGGCTTAATTGTAACTTAGGTTAGGATTTATTTTACAGGTAATTTTGTAATTATTTTAACTAGGTAACTATTAAATAGTTCTTAACTATTTAATAGCTATTGTACCTGGTTAAAATAATTATAAAGTTGCCTGTAAAATAAATATTAATCCTAAAATAGCTACAATGTAATTATAATTTATATTGTAGCTATATTAGGGTTTATTTTACAGGTAAGTATTTAGCTTTAAATAGGAATAATTTATTAAATAAGAGTTAATTTATATTTTTATATTTAATTTAGGGGGGTGTTAGTGTTAGGGTTAGACTTAGCTTTAGGGGTTAATCCATTTATTAGAATAGCGGTGAGCTCTGGTCGGCAGATTAGGGGTTAATAATTGAAGTTAGGTGTTGGCGATGTTAGGGAGGGCAGATTAGGGGTTAATACTATTTATTATAGGGTTAGTGAGGCGGATTAGGGATTAATAACTTTATTATAGTAGCGCTCAGGTCCGCTCGGCAGATTAGGGGTTAATAAGTGTAGGCAGGTGGAGGCGACGTTGTGGGGGGCAGATTAGGGGTTAATAAATATAATATAGGGGTCGGCGATGTTAGGGAAGCAGATTAGGGGTACATAGGGATAATGTAAGTAGCGGCGGTTTACGGAGCGGCAGATTAGGTGTTAATAATAATATGCAGGGGTCAGCGATAGCGGGGGCGGCAGATTAGGGGTTAATAAGTGTAAGGTTAGGGGTGTTTAGACTCGGGGTACATGTTAGAGTGTTAAGTGCAGACGTAGGAAGGGTTACCGCATAGCAAACAATGGGGCTGCGTTAGGAGCTGAACGCGGCTTTTTTGCAGGTGTTTGGGTTTTTTTTCAGCTCAAACAGCTCCATTGTTTCCTATGGGGGAATCGTGCACGAGCACGTTTTTGAGACTGGCCGCTTGCGTAAGCAACTCTGGTATCGAGAGTTGAAGCTGCGTTAAAAATGCTCTACGCTCCTTTTTTGGAGCCTAACGCAGCCATTCTGTGGACTCTCAATACCAGAGTTATTTTTTATGGTGCGGCCAGAAAAAAGCCGGCGTTAGTTTTTCGGGTCGTTTCCGACAAAACTCCAAATCTAGCCGTAAGAAATTTAGCAATTTTTTCCATTTACAAACTTTATTATATATATATATATATATATATATATTTGCATAAATAAAAAGAGAGAAGCGCTCAACCTGGAAACGAACAATAGCATAATACAATACAGCAAAAAGAGGCTCCTTCTTGGGTGGTAACTAGCCATAGAACAAGCTATTATGCTATTGTTTGTTTCCAGGTTGAGCGCTTCTCTCTTTTTATTTATGCAAATTATGACATTTTGGGAAGTCTCCCTAAGTGTGATGTGGGAATCCAGACGTGGACCCGTTGCTCAGTGTGCCTAGAGGGATATGGCTGCAACTCACTGACGAGGCCCACAATAGGCTGAAACGGACGTCTGGGGTTTCGCTGTTTCTCTCGTTCAGAGAAGGATTGCCTGATATTTTGGGGCTGGACTGTACTGTGAAGTCAGGATCAGACTGATATGCTTCAGGAAAGTTTTTCTCTGTGAAAGGCACATGTTGAGCAAAAAGAGGCTGCTTCTTGGGTGGTAACTAGCCATAGAACAAGCTATTATGCTATTGTTCGTTTCCAGGTTGAGCGCTTCTCTCTTTTTATTTACGCAAATTATGACATTTTGGGAAGTCTCCCTAAGTGTGATGCGGGAATCCAGACGTGGACCCGTTGCTCAGTGTGCCTAGAGGGATATGGCTGCACTTCACTGACGAGGCCCACATTAGGCTGAAACGTACGTCTGGGGTTTCGCTGTTTCTCTCGTTCAGAGAAGGATTGCCTGGTATTTCGGGACTGTACTGTGAAGTCAGTATCAGACTGATATGCTTCAGGAAAGTTTTTCTCTATGAAAGGCACATGTTGAGCAAAAAGAGGCTGCTTCTTGGGTGGTAACTAGCCATAGAACAAGCTATTATGCTATTGTTCGTTTCCAGTTTGAGCGCTTCTCTCTTTTTATTTATGCAAATTATGACATTTTGGGAAGTCTCCCTAAGTGTGATGCGGGAATCCAGACGTGGACCCGTTGCTCAGTGTGCCTAGAGGGATATGGCTGCACCTCACTGACGAGGCCCACAATAGGCTGAAACGTACATCTGGGGTTTCGCTGTTTCTCTCGTTCAGAGAAGGATTGCCTGGTATTTCGGGGCTGGACTGTACTGCGATGTCAGGATCAGACTGATATGCTTCAGGAAAGTTTTTCTCTGTGAAAGGCACATGTTGAGCAAAAAGAGGCTGCTTCTTGGGTGGTAACTAGCCATAGAACAAGCTATTATGCTATTGGTCGTTTCCAGGTTGAGCGCTTCTCTCTTTTTATTTACGCAAATTATGACATTTTGGGAAGTCTCCCTAAGTGTGATGCGGGAATCCAGACGTGGACCCGTTGCTCAGTGTGCCTAGAGGGATATGGCTGCACTTCACTGACGAGGCCCACATTAGGCTGAAACGTATGTCTGGGGTTTCGCTGTTTCTCTCGTTCAGAGAAGGATTGCCTGGTATTTCGGGACTGTACTGTGAAGTCAGTATCAGACTGATATGCTTCAGGAAAGTTTTTCTCTGTGAAAGGCACATGTTGAGCAAAAAGAGGCTGCTTCTTGGGTGGTAACTAGCCATAGAACAAGCTATTATGCTATTGGTCGTTTCCAGGTTGAGCGCTTCTCTCTTTTTATTTATGCAAATTATGACATTTTGGGAAGTCTCCCTAAGTGTGATGCGGGAATCCAGACGTGGACCCGTTGCTCAGTGTGCCTAGAGGGATATGGCTGCACCTCACTGACGAGGCCCACAATAGGCTGAAACGTACGTCTGGGGTTTCGCTGTTTCTCTCGTTCAGAGAAGGATTGCCTGGTATTTCGGGGCTGGACTGTACTGCAAAGTCAGGATCAGACTGATATGCTTCAGGAACGTTTTTCTCTGTGAAAGGCACATGTTGAGCAAAAAGAGGCAGCTTCTTGGGTGGTAACTAGCCATAGAACAAGCTATTATGCTATTGGTCGTTTCCAGGTTGAGCGCTTCTCTCTTTTTATTTATGCAAATTATGACATTTTGGGAAGTCTCCCTAAGTGTGATGCGGGAATCCAGACGTGGACCCGTTGCTCAGTGTGCCTAGAGGGATATGGCTGCACCTCACTGACGAGGCCCACAATAGGCTGAAACGTACGTCTGGGGTTTCGCTGTTTCTCTCGTTCAGAGAAGGATTGCCTGGTATTTCGGGGCTGGACTGTACTGTGAAGTCAGGATCAGACTGATATGCTTCAGGAAAGTTTTTCTCTGTGAAAGGCACAAGTTGAGCAAAAAGAGGCTGCTTCTTGGGTGGTAACTAGCCATAGAACAAGCTATTATGCTATTGTTCGTTTCCAGGTTGAGCGCTTCTCTCTTTTTATTTATGCAAATTATGACATTTTGGGAAGTCTCCCTAAGTGTGATGCGGGAATCCAGACGTGGACCCATTGCTCATTGTGCCTAGAGGGTTATGGCTGCACCTCACTGACGAGGCCCACAATAGGCTGAAATGTACGTCTGGGGTTTCGCTGTTTCTCTCGTTCAGAG
This sequence comes from Bombina bombina, assembly GCF_027579735.1. Taxonomy (NCBI): domain Eukaryota; kingdom Metazoa; phylum Chordata; class Amphibia; order Anura; family Bombinatoridae; genus Bombina; species Bombina bombina. The sequence goes on along the minus strand of NC_069501.1, from coordinate 872,082,774 downwards.
AAGGATTGCCTGGTATTTCGGGGCTGGACTGAACTGTGAAGTCAGGATCAGACTGATATGCTTCAGGAAAGTTTTTCTCAGTGAAAGGCACATGTTGAGCAAAAAGAGGCTGCTTCTTGGGTGGTAACTAGCCATAGAACAAACTATTATGCTATTGTTCGTTTCCAGGTTGAGCGCTTCTCTCTTTTTATTTATGCAAATTATGACATTTTGGGAAGTCTCCCTAAGTGTGATGCGGGAATCCAGACGTGGACCCGTTGCTCAGTGTGCCTAGAGGGATATGGCTGCACCTCACTGACGAGGCCCACAATAGGCTGAAACGTACGTCTGGGGTTTCGCTGTTTCTCTCGTTCAGAGAAGGATTGCCTGGTATTTATATACTGAACCTCAGATAGTTCTAAATATGAAACCCTATGCCTTTTACAAATCAGGATTGGTTATGTAATTACAAGAAGTGAATGGAGTACCACACAATCAAATAGATAAAAAATAAGGACAAAATTAGAAAATTGGACAAGCTCACTCCCCTGTCTTAATAGGAGAGCTAATAACTCATATCTATGATTATAGTCATAGGACAATTTATATAGTATGTATCAGTCATATTTGTAACCTCACAGGCATACCAGATTCCTGAAACAAAGAAAAATAATTGTAGTTTTATTTTAAAATAGTTTGCTAAACATTTTAAATTCACCATACCATTATTTGTTTAATTATCACACACTTATTTAATATAGGATATTAGACATTTATCTTAGACTTATATATACAGGTAGCCCTCAGTTTACGCCAGGGTTAGGTTCCGGAAGGAATGGTTGTAAATCGAAACCGTTGTAAATTGAAACCCAGTCAATGGGATGTGAGGGAGTTAGGTTCCAGGCCCCTCTCAAAATTGACATAAGTAACACCTAATACATTATTTTTAAAGCTTTGAAATGAAGACTTTAAATGGTAAACAGCATTATAAACCTAAAAATATACTGTAGATTGTATCATCATCAAACTAAGTTTAATAAACAAAAACATTTGCTAAGCCGCACCTAATAAAATTATCACACAGACACAGACTGTATCATCATCAATCTAAGTTTAAAGAACAAAAACAAAATAATCATACAACAGACTGTACCATCATCAAACTAAGTTTAATGAAGAAAAACGTTTTTTTACTTGCATTTTTCTGCAGCTAAGGAAAGTGGCTGCTAGATCTTGTTCCTTTAAAAATGGATCCATTGCTCAGGTCATGTTATACACTGATTAGCCTGCCTGTGTTTAATCAAACAACAGACTGGATCATCATCAAACTAAGTTTAATGAACAAATACGTTTTTTACTTGCCTTTTTCTGCAAACAGTGCTCTGCATTGAGTCTGCATCTAAGGGAAGTGGCTGCTAGATCTTATTCCTTTGAAAACTGCTCCATTGATCATGTCTGGTTTGCTTTTCTTTGCATGTGTTTGCTGCAACACAAGCGGACAGCTCCACCTACTGGCTATTTTAATGTATGCATGTGCTAATGCTTTCAATAGCAGTCAATGCTTTTCAATAGCAAAAAAAAGGGCGTTATTCTGAAACGGCGCAAATTGAACCGTCGTAAACTGTGGGCCAGCTGTACTGGTATTTTCAATACAATCAGAGTATTTTAACTATATAAAACTTATGGACAATTTGTCTAAACTTTGAGACCCAGTATTATCACATTTGCCGGTGTCCTTTTCAGGCAGCATATGTGGATTCAGGCCTTCAAAGAGACTTTAGTGTCCCTGTCATTTAATTACCAAATAAGTGTTAATTAACTATATCCTGGGATTCCCTCTCAATCCAGGGAGCCTATGATGAAATAATTTTATTACCAAGTCTTCAGGCAGGAAACTACTTATATGGACTCCCCTTGAAGTGATCTCATTTCATTTGAGACAACTGTCTTCTCTTTTATTGTGTTTTTAGATAACCTATGTATATTCAACTGGCAATTGATCTGAGTTAAATTCTGATTTCAGAATTTAATGCAGCTTACATTAGCCAGATTTTCACATACAAATTAATTATTTCTCTACAACAGTTTGGTATGTATGTAAATTTATATATTACATACTGTCACTAACCTATTCCCTGACAGAGCTACTGGCCTGGGTGCATAATATAGTCCAGTCTGCTATGATCGTATTATATAATGATCCATTCAGTTCAATCACAGCACAGACAATTCTAAGAGTTCTCAAACAGGGGAAAACAAATAGAGTATTGTGTGTCAGACTTATGCTGTATTTACAGTGACACCAACTGAGACCTTAATGAATTAGCACAAGTAGGTGCTCTGGCTGACCAAGAAGGAATGACAACTTTAGTTATACCGATTTATAGATTTCTGAGAGAGACAAAGGGCTCCATTTATTAAGCTACAATGGCAGATGATAAATGGAGTCCAAAGAGAGAGATCTGTGTACCAACAAGCTTTCACTTGGAAAGCCTCACCTCCTACGTCCTCCTTTACTCCTGAAGAAACTAGTTTAAAAAATGAACTATTGTATATTGGAGACATTATGTGTCTTCAATCCTGGGTTGAACATTTAAGATATATGAATCTTAACATGTGCTTCCACTGCATCAAATCAGGTCACTTCCTGAGATCCTGTCCAGCCAGACCTAAGAAGAAGAAGAGAAGGTATATATATTACAGCTGCTATTTTTCTCAACATTCCTTCCGATGTTGCTGCATCTTACCTTTCTACTCCTATTTCTTTGTAGTGAACATAAAAGAAGTAAAAACATAAAAGACTAACACAACATTTGACTCTGGAGGTATTAGGTGTTTTTAGATTCTTCACTTGATGCTAATATTGGAATCCCCTTGCAAACATTTTTTTTCAGTCCAGCTGTTCATAGTAGATTGCAGCCCTAAGAAATCTGGTCCAGTTCTGAAAGAGATTGAGAATATTAGTGTTTCCTTGGGCCCAAAGCACAGAAAGTTGTTATATTTACACACCCTCTTAATAAACTGCACCAATGGTATACTTACATTTGCCTTTGAGTATTATCTATCCACCTGTTTTAATCAAGTCACTGCCATCATGGGTGTACACACAGACAATACTAGTGTTATTCCTCCTGAGTACCAAGAATTTCAAAATGTCCCTGAGAAATGAGGAGCTGTTACCCTCCCACTCACATGCTCATATGACTGTCCTATAGATATCTTTCCTGAGTGCCTATACCTTTTGGATTTATTTTTCTTTGTTTGGTCCTGAACTAAGCAATCTGAAAACTTGGCAAAAGGGTTTATCAGACCCTGTACAAATATATATTTTTGTGGAGAAAAAGGATGGTGCCTTCAACCATGTGTGGAAAATAGAAAGACAAATACCATTACTATTAGGATCTGTTACCCCTCCATCTTATGCCTGAACTTCTCAACCAAATTAAGGAGGTCCAATTTTTCACAAAGATTGATCTTCATGGAGCTTACAATTTTTTGAGGATTAAGGAGGGGACACATGGAAAACAGCATTCTGAATTAGATATGGGTTCATTAAATATCAGTTGATACCTTTTAGATTATGCAATGCCTCAGCTACTTTCCAACACTTCTTGTTGTCATCCTGGATGGCATCTTTATCTTCTCTTCCTCATTTGCTATATACACTGAGCATGGCTGCACTCTCCAGACAGCATACTCACAGATTTTTGTCAAGCTATAAAAGTGCCAAAATTTTAAAATATCCACTCTGGAGTTCTTGGGATATGTTTTGTCACCTGGACATATTGCCATGGACCCCCCAAAAAAGTTACTGCTGTCCTGAATTATTCCACCTTCTCCAATAAAATTTATTTCCAAAGCAAATTTGCTAATTTTTATAGGTGTTTTGTATGCAACTTCTCTGACATGTGCGTCCCTCGCACCTGCCTTACCTGTTTGATAAACTCAAGTACTTATTCACCACAGCACCTATACTAATTCTACCAGACATAAATCAGACCTTTTTTTAGAGGTATATGCCCCCACTATGGCTATAGGGGTGATTCTCTCTTAATGAACTGCTTCATTCTATTGCATTCTTCCCAAGACACCTGTCCCATGCTGACAGGAACTATGATGTAGGGAAACGAGAGTTGCTATTTACTAAAGTGCATTGTAGGAGTTGTGCTGCCTTCTTAAAAGCACTTCTAACCCCATTACAATTTTTACAGATCATTAAAAACTGTCAGGATTTCCAAGTGCCTTCACCGCTAAGCATGATTGACCTTATTTTTCACAAGATTTCATTTTGTTCTCACATACAACCTTGGTTTCATAAGTAAGAAAGCAGATGTCCTGTTTTGGCTCCCTTATACTGATGTTCCTTTTCATGAGATGTCTGACACAATACATAGTCAGGGTCATTTTATGGCTACTCAGACCTCATTATCAACAGAATCAAGTCTGTTAATCAATCCTGACTGTGCTTTTGATGCTGATGGTCTGTTCTACTACAAATACCAGATTGATGGGCCTGTCTCCCTCTGTTTGGAAGTACTACAGCCCCACTATCTGTCGGCAAGAAGGTATAAACCAAATGTCTGAGGGGGTCTCTTGCTCCATTTGGTGGCTGAAACTCCCTACTGAAGTCATAGAAACTGATTTTGACAGAAGATAAGAGCCATAGTCCCAGCAATATAGTCTGCCCAATATTTAGATCCCAGACATTTGTCCAATGCTCCAATTGTTGTATATCACTTCTTATTTTGTCTACCTCCCATGGAACATCTATTATATTACAAATTGTTGTATTATCTGCAAACAGACATACTTTCCCCTGCAGCCCTTTGCTGATATCTCTGATAAATATGTTAAATGAAACAGGCCCCAGATCTAACCCCTGAGGAACACCACTAGTAACAGGCCCTCTGCTGAATGTGCTCCATTTACAAAGACAACCTGTTTTCTATCCTTAAGCCATCATTCTACCCAGTTCACCATTTTTGAGTCTAGACCAAGGAGATACAGCTAGACCAAGGAGATACAGTTTGTGAATTAGTTTGTTGTGTGGGGTGGTGTTAAATGCTTTGCTGAAATCTAGATATGCTACTTCAACTGCTCCACACTGGTCTAATACTTGTGTTAAATAAAAAATATCTGCAAGTTTGTCTCTTCTTTTGAAGTATGTGTGGTTTTAAGCAAATCACTACCTGCTGAGTCTCTCCAACCTTAGCCCATTCCTGAAAGACCTGGTTCTGCAGTGTCTTTGGATTTCAAAATTGACCTGCCTCCCTCCAATGGCAATTATACCATCCTTAAAGGGACAGTCAAGTCCAAAAAACTTTCATGATTTAAATAGGCAATGTAATTTTAAACAACTTTCCAGTTTACTTGTATCACCAATTGCTTTGTTCTCTTGGTATTCTTAGTTGAAAGATAATTATAGGAGTTTCATATGCTAATTTCTTAGACCTCGAAGACTGCCTCTAATCTGAATGCATTTGACCACTAGAGGGCATTAGTTCATGGGTTTCATATAGATAACATTGAGCTCATGCACGTGAAGTTACCCTGGAGTGAGCACTGATTGGCTAAAATGCAAGTCTGTCAAAAGAACTGAAATAAGGGTTTGCAGCAGCTTAGATACAAGATAATCACAGAGGTAAAACATGTATTTCTATAACAGTGTTGGTTATGCAAAACTGGGGATTGGGTAATAAAGGGATTATCTTTCTTTTTAAACAACAAAAATTCTGGTGTTGACTGTCACTTTAAGGTAGTAAGTGATTGACTAAGTTGGAACACTTTACAAGTTTAGAAGGACTTCTTTCTGCTACAGCTGCACTGTTTGATGGCAAAAAAAGGTACGCCCCAGACTATTGGACTTTGGACTTATTATGAACTCAAAAATAGAGGAACCATTGATATTAATGCAATGTTAATGTACAATAGCGCTACATTTTTTACTCCACTTGTAATCTAGGCCCTTATTTTGTATTATTTGTTATCATTGTTTAAGCAGCTCTCTTACATATGCACAGTTTACATTTGTAAGGTTTAACCTGTTCTTTCTTAATGCAAATTTAACCTTATGTTATTTATAACCTACTTACATGAACCTTTTTTGTATCCCAAACTTTAATATTTAAGTGTGACAGGGAATTACAAAACAATAATTAAATTTAAAATTATGATATTGCATTTATTTCTGCCATTTGTTTAAAAAAAAAAATGTAATGGTGAACTTATAAACATTAATCACTTTAGTGCAGAAAATTAATGGGATATACCAGCTGCTTTATCTTGCAGTTATTCTACACAATCCCATATTTATTAAGGGACAGTCACATGCAATCCTCATTAATTGTATGTGAGAATAGATGCTATTATATAGACCATACCGCTATCTAGATCCCATAACCTCTCATCAAGAGGGTAATATTGTCAATAAAATGACATTCAGGTGGTGAGCACCATAAAAACAGAAGCTACCAGGAATAATAGTCAAAAAGGCATTTCTGGTCCGAAGGAGAACTGCAGATTTATTTTTTATATGAATGATAAATACATAATATAGTGTAGTTATATAATGTGCATTAGTAAAAAAAAAATCGGAGATAATTTGTTAATAAATCATTTTTTCCAAACACCATATGCACAGTATGGGCTAGTTAATGAGTGGAGAGATATTCATCGCTCTTGCTCGCATGCTAACTAAACTCCACTTCGGCTCTTTGTGCATGTATTAAAAGTAGAAAGTAAAATGTTTTCAGTTGTGCACTAACCCGATGCGTGCAAAGAGCCAATGTTAGAATAGCATGACTGTGTTAACGTACCCCCCCCCCCAGACTTCAATGGAACAAGAAAAGTAGAAGAAAAACTTACACCCATACTTGCACGCTAACCCGAATCGCCATAAGCCCCCTACTGTCAACGGTAAAAGTACCTCTTGTTCTGGATATGTGCAGAGGTAGAGTAAAGGGTTTTACAAGTTGCAAGTCAGAGCAGTCCAAATAGCAAACCAGGGGTCAATATCAGCAATCATTCTGATCAGCAAACACAGCAGGAAAGGGCAAAGCAATAGAGCAGTCCAGATAGCCAAGTCAAGATTAAAAACAATAATCAGTCCAATCAGCAAACACAGCAGGAAAGGGCAAAGCAATAGAGCAGACCAGATAGCCAAGTCAAGATTAAAAACAATAATCAGTCCAATCAGCAAACACAGCAGGTAAGGGCAAAACAATAGAGCAGTCCAGATAGCCAAGTCAAGATTAAAAACAATAGTCAGTCCAATCAGCAAACACAGCAGGTAAGGGCAAAACAATAGACCAGACCAGATAGCGAAGTCAGGGGTCAGGAATTCAGAAACAAAATAGGCTATAAGAAAACACAGATTGCCTGGAAACACAGACACTAAGTGCAGCAGTGTCCAAGCTGTGAGTTGCTGGGGAATGACTCCTTCATTGGGTGTGGTTTAGCAGGATGAGATTTAATGCAATGTAAGGCACCTGTATCTTTATTAGCTTGTAATACCTGCTTTTTGCCACATAGGATAGTGGAGCTCATGTTCCCTTTTCCTTCAGCATGCTGCTGTGTTGTAGGCCTAAAACCTGGGAACTAAATTAATGGAAGCATAGGCAGAGAAACACCCCCACATTGCAAAGTACCCGTTACACTATTAACCCCTAAACTGGCACACCCCTACAATGCAAAGTACCTTCTATATTATTAACTCTTAAACTGCCACACCACCACATCGCAAAGGACCCACTACACTATAAAATATAAACCGCATGCTCCTACATTGCAAAATATCCCTCTATACTATCAATTCCTAAGCCACCACAACCTGCATTGCAAAGTACCACTAACCTCTAAACCCCCTAACCAGCTAAACCCCCTAACAGCACTAACCAGCTAATACCCCTAACCTAACACCCCCTATGTTACCAAAAAAAAACTAACATTACATTACATAAAAAAACTAACATTACATTACATAAACAAACATATTAAAAAACTAACATTACATAAAAAGTTAACATTACCAAAAATTAAAAAACACAGTTATTCCTATTCTAAAACTAAAGCCCAACTTAAAAAAAGAAAAAGAAAAAACCCTTAAATAAACTATAGCTTTTTGTAGGGCATTGCACTAAAGTGACATAGATCTTTTTCTAAAAAAAATGACTACCCTATTCTACAATACAAGTAACCAAGTAACCTCCCCACCCCCCAAAAAAAAGCCTATCTTAAAAAACCTAATCTAAAAATTGCCTCAAAAAGGACATGTTGTTGGCCATTATCCATAGAAGGGCATTTGGTAGGGCAGTGCCTTACAGCCCCAAAAAGTACAAAAAACTATTTTAACAGAAAAAAAACATAAAAGCTTACCGTTAAAACCCAAAGATGGTACTCACCAAAATTGAATCTGGCTTCTACATCATAGCCAACTAAGCCCCCTACTGTCAATGGTAAAAGTACCTCTTTTTCTGGTTATGCTGGGACCTGGGGCGCGATCCGATATAGATCGCAGTTTGCGGCGCAAGCGAGGGAACCGGCGTCGCCCGCAGTTTCAGCTCGCAACTCGAGCTATCCCATATAAGTCGCCGTCAGATGCTAACGTGCCGTAAGTCTGACAAACCAGCGATGTCCAGAAATCTGCGCAAGTACAAATTTCTGGCGTCGCCAGTGACTTGCGGCACGTTAGAAACTGCCGGCGCCTATAAAACCTGACTAAAGTCTAAAACACCCGCACTGTCTAACACGCCTCCCTAACATAGCCCGACACGTCTAACACGCCTCCCTAACAAAGCCCGACACGTCTAACCCTCTATCCGCTATCCCCCCTCACTATCCTAACAATAAAAAAGCTATTAACCCCTAAACCTTCGCTCCCGTACCCCGCCGCCAGCTATATTATATCTATAACCCCCTAAAGTGAGCCCCTAACACCGCCGCCATCTATATTAAAATTATTAACCCCTAATGTAAGCCCCTTACACCGCCGCCATCTCTATTAAAATGAATAACCCCTTATTTAATCTACCTATCCCGCCGCCAGCTATATTATCTATATTAACCCTAAGTATATTATAGTTAATATAGGAATTACATTATATATATTAACTATATTAACCCTAATTATATTAGGGTTAATATAGTTAATATAGTTACTATAGTATTTATATTAACTATATTAACTCTATCTAACCCTAACACCCCTAACTAAATTTATATTAAATTAATCTAATTCATTTATAAACTAAAATATTCCTATTTAAATCTAAATACTTACCTATAAAATAAACCCTAAGATAGCTACAATATAATTAATAATTACATTGTAGCTATGTTAGGGTTAATATTTATTTTACAGGTAAATTGTTAATTATTTTAAGTAGGTATAATAGCTATTAAATAGTTATTAACTATTTAATATCTACCTAGTTAAAATAATTACCCAATTACCTGTAAAATAAATCCTAACCTAAGTTACAAATACACCTACACTAGCAATAAATTAAATAAACTACAAAAATCTATCTAAAAATACAATTAAATTAACTAAACTAAATTACAAAAAAAACCCCACTAAATTACAAAAAATAAAAAAAGATTACAAGATTTTTAAGCTAATTACACCTATTCTAAGCCCCCTAATAAAATAATAAACCCCCAAAATAAAAAAAATTCCCTGCCCTATTCTAAATTAAACAAATTTCAAAGCTCTTTACCTTACCAGCCCTTAAAAGGGCCTTTTGTGGGGCATGCCCCAAAGAATTCAGCTCTTTTGCATACAAATACAATACCCCCCCCCATTACAACCCACCACCCACATACCCCTATTCTAAAACCACCCAAACCCCCCTTAAAAAAGCCTAACACTACCCCCCTGAAGATCTCCCTACCTTGTCTTCACCACACCGGGCCGAACTCCTGATCCGATCCGGGCGATGTCTTCCTCCAAGCGGCAAAGAAGAATTCTTCCTCCGGCGATGTCTTCCTCCAAGCGGCAAAGAAGAATTCTTCCTCCGGCGACGTCTTCCTCCAAGCGGCAGCAAAGTCTTCATTCTTCCGGCGGCATCTTCAATCTTCTTTCTTCGCTCCGCCGCCGCGGAGCATCCATCCCGGACGACTACTGAACTTGGAATGAGGTACCTTTAAATGACGTCATCCAAGATGGCGTCCGCCGAATTCCAATTGGCTGATAGGATTCTATCAGCCAATCGGAATTAAGTTAGAAAAATCTGATTGGCTGATTGAATCAGCCAATCAGATTCAAGTTCAATCCGATTGGCTGATCCAATCAGATTGAGCTCGCATTCTATTGGCTGATCGGAACAGCCAATAGAATGCGAGCTCAATCTGATTGGCTGATTGGATCAGCCAATCGGATTGAACTTGAATCTGATTGGCTGATTCAATCAGCCAATCAGATTTTTCTAACTTAATTCCGATTGGCTGATAGAATCCTATCAGCCAATCGGAATTTGGCGGACGCCATCTTGGATGACGTCATTTAAAGGTACCTCATTCCAAGTTCAGTAGTCGTCCGGGATGGATGCTCCGCGGCGGCGGAGCGAAGAAAGAAGATTGAAGATGCCGCCGGAAGAATGAAGACTTTGCTGCCGCTTGGAGGAAGACGTCGCCGGAGGAAGAATTCTTCTTTGCCGCTTGGAGGAAGACATCGCCGGAGGAAGAATTCTTCTTTGCCGCTTGGAGGAAGACATCGCCCGGATCGGATCAGGAGTTCGGCCCGGTGTGGTGAAGACAAGGTAGGGAGATCTTCAGGGGGGTAGTGTTAGGCTTTTTTAAGGGGGGTTTGGGTGGTTTTAGAATAGGGGTATGTGGGTGGTGGGTTGTAATGGGGGGGGTATTGTATTTGTATGCAAAAGAGCTGAATTCTTTGGGGCATGCCCCACAAAAGGCCCTTTTAAGGGCTGGTAAGGTAAAGAGCTTTGAAATTTGTTTAATTTAGAATAGGGCAGGGAATTTTTTTTTTATTTTGGGGGTTTATTATTTTATTAGGGGGCTTAGAATAGGTGTAATTAGCTTAAAAATCTTGTAATCTTTTTTTATTTTTTGTAATTTAGTGTTTTTTTTTTTTTTGTAATTTAGTTTAGTTAATTTAATTGTATTTTTAGATAGATTTTTGTAGTTTATTTAATTTATTGCTAGTGTAGGTGTATTTGTAACTTAGGTTAGGATTTATTTTACAGGTAATTGGGTAATTATTTTAACTAGGTAGATATTAAATAGTTAATAACTATTTAATAGCTATTATACCTACTTAAAATAATTAACAATTTACCTGTAAAATAAATATTAACCCTAACATAGCTACAATGTAATTATTAATTATATTGTAGCTATCTTAGGGTTTATTTTATAGGTAAGTATTTAGATTTAAATAGGAATATTTTAGTTTATAAATGAATTAGATTAATTTAATATAAATTTAGTTAGGGGTGTTAGGGTTAGATAGAGTTAATATAGTTAATATAAATACTACAGTAACTATATTAACTATATTAACCCTAATATAATTAGGGTTAATATAGTTAATATATATAATGTAATACCTATATTAACTATAATATACTTAGGGTTAATATAGATAATATAGCTGGCGGCGGGGTAGGTAGATTAAATAAGGGGTTAATCATTTTAATAGAGATGGCGGCGGTGTAAGGGGCTTACATTAGGGGTTAATAATATTAATATAGCAGGCGGCGGTATAGGGGGATTAGATTAGGGGTTAATAATTTTTATATAGGTGGCGGCGGTGTAAGGGGTCAGATTAGGGGATAGATAAGGTAGATGACGGCGGTTTTAGGGGCTCACAGTAGGGGGTTAGTTTATGTAGATGGCGGCGGGGTCCGGGAGCGGCGATTTAGGGGTTAATAACTTTATTAGGGATTTCGGGGGGGGGGGGGATCGCGGTTGACAGGTAGATAGACATTGCGCATGCGTTAGGAGTTAGGTTTATTTTAGCAGATCGTGGTTGACAGGGAGATAGACATTGCGCATGCGTTAGGTGTTAGGTTTATTTTAGCAGCCAGTTTAGGGAGTTACGGGGCTCCAATAGTCAGCGTAAGGCTTCTTACGGCTGCTTTTTGTGGCGAGGTGAAAATGGAGTAAGTTTTCTCCATTTTCGCCACGTAAGTCCTTACGCTGCATATTGGATACCAAACTGCACGGGTTTGGTATACCTGCCTATAGCCCAAAAAACTATGGGCGACGGCAGAAATATACGCGCATAACTTCTAGGTTACGCCGTATATGTGATACCAAACCCGTGCAAATATTGGCGTCGCCGGCTTTTGCGGGCGACGATTTTTATCGGATGGACCCCGAGATGTGCAGAGGTAGAGTAAAGGGTTTTACAAGTTGCCAGTCAGAGCAGTCCAAATAGCAAACCAGGGGTCAATAGTAATCATTCTGATCAGCAAACACAGCAGGAAAGGGCAAAGCAATAGAGCAGTCCAGATAGCAAAGCCAAGATGAATAACAGTAATCAGTCCAATCAGAAAACACAGCAGGTAAGGGCAAAGCAATAGAGCAAAATCCTAACCAGCTAAACCCCCTAACATCGCTAACCAGCTAACCACCTAAAACCCCTAACCTAATACCCCCTATGATACCAAAAAAAAAGCTAACATTACATAAAAAACTAACATTACATAAAAAAATAACATTACATAAAACAAATTTAACGTTACCAAAAATAAAAAACACAGTTATGCCTATTCTAAAGCCCAACTTAATAAAAGAAAAAAAAACTATACTATCACTAAAATAAACTATAGCAATAGCCCTTAGAAGGATTTTTTGTAGGGCATTGCACTAAAGTGACAGATCTTTTTCTAAAAAAAAAAAATACTACCCTATTCTACAAGTAACTAAGTAACTTTCCAACCCCCCAAAAAAAAGCCTATCTTAAAAAACCTAATTTAAAAATTGCCCTAAAAAGGACATTTGGTTGGCCATGTCCATAGAAGGGCATTTGGTAGGGCAGTGCCTTAATGCCTTAAAGTCCTAAAAAAGCACACAAAAAACATTTAACAAAAAAAAAACAAAACAAAAAAGCTTACCATTAAAACCCAAAAGATGGTACTCACCAAAATTGAATCTGGCTTCTACATCATAGCCAACTGCGGTGCTCCTCTTTTATCCCAGAGGGGGTAGTCTTCTATCTTCATCCTGGAGATGGTGGTCTTCTATCTTCATCTGTATTTTTCTCTTCTTATCATATGATCTTCCATCAGGCGTCCTCTTTATAAGGTCACCCAACACACACTACATTGTGAATGAGAGGTACCCATTTATATAGGGGTACCCTTGAATTCCTATTGGGTAATTTTAATTTTCAAATTCAAATCATCCAATAGAAAAAGCTTTCATTATATTGGCTGATTTAAATTGTATATTAAAATCAGCCAATAGGAATGCAAGGGCACCTCTATATAATGCAAAACATTGCATTCAAGCTTTTGTATGAGGAAGTGACTGCATGAAGAAGGAGGATGGAAGAATACAGGCCCCGTGGAGCACTGCCATGGATGAAGAAAAAAGAGGAGCACCGCCAGAAGCGAATACCTAGGAGCCAGATTTCAGTTTGATGAGTACCAATTTTGGGGTTTAGTGATAGGATTTTTTTGGGTGGGTTTTTTTATTTTTAGTTTAGGATACAAAAGAGCTGAGATAACTGATACCCTTTCCAGGGCATCTTTTTTTAAGACTAGGGTTTATTTTTTAGGCAACAAAACATCGGATTTACTTTAAGGTACTGCCTTACGAAATGCCCTTATCAGGGCAATGCCCAACCAAATGCCTTTTTTTGTAGGAATGTTTTTTTTTTATTAGTTTATTTTTTATTTTTTGGGCAACAAAAGAGCTGAGTCACTTTAGGACACAGCCCTACCAAATGCCCTTCTCAGAGTACTTTTAACTTTTATTGTAGAATGAGATTGTATATTTATTTTTATTTTTTTAGAAAAAGTGCTAAGTCACTTTAGGGCAATGCTCTACAAGGGCTATTGATATAATTTATTTAGTGTGTTAGTATAAGTTTTTTTTCATTTTGGAGTAAGTTTTTTTGAATCGGACTTTGTTTTAGAATAGGCTTTACTTTGGGTTTTTTATTTTTGGTAATTAGTTTATTCTAAAATGGTAATTTTTTCATTTTCTGAGGGGGGGGGGGTTGCACCTAAAATTGGAATTTTAAAGGTTTACTTATAGCAATGTGCCAACAGTCATAAAAAAAATCATATAAAAAATATTAATGCTTAAAGTATGACACAGGTTGCAGCAGAGCTAAAGAAACTACTATTACTTATGTGTCTATATCACGTGTGCACTTCTGGATGTTTCAGAATAATTACAGATACCAATAATATTGTGTATCAACCTAGCAGATTGCAACAAAGTATCAAGAAATAACAGCAATAGCTGCTAGTAAGAACCAGGTAAAAGCTTAAAGTGAATGTACATTTTGATGCTAAAGTGCCCGTTTTTTAAACATTCGATTAAAAACAGGGGCACTTTAATTCATAAAAATTTACATTTCACTTGTGTGGTGAAAAAATACTTGCCTTTTAATCTTTTAAGCCACTCCAGCTTCCTCCGCCCATCGCAAAGCCTCTTCCTGGGTCTAAAATGAGGAATCCGGATTCCTCCAATCACAGCTTCGAATCAGACACTGATTCCCCCGGGGGGGGGGGGGGGCGTGATTGGAGGATAACTGATCCATCATTTCTGATGTCAGAAATGGCTTTGCGACAACCGGTGTAAGCTGGAGCGGCTGTCAAGTTTAAAAGGTAAGTATTTTTTCACAACGAGTGAAATGTAAATTTTGATGAATTAAAGCTGCCCCAGTTTTTAATCAATTTTTTTAAAAAACGGGCACTTTTGCATCAAAACTTACATTCACTTTAAAACACATTTATATGCATAAATACATAGAGGTTTAGAATCATTGCTACAGAGAGCACATAGTGACACAGCATGCTCTTAAAGTAGCAAACATATCAGTCCACTCAGAGTCACTGGGCACTTAGTGTTAACAACATGATCCAGAATCCTCCAAAACTATGGCAATGCAAGCAGACAAATGCATATCCGGTTTCACAGGGTTACTGCAACTTTAAAGAGTCAGTGTAAACAGGCCCTTCCTTTCTTTTGCAAAACAATGCAGACAATGAAGCCCTAAGCCAGCCCAGTTGTGAGAGGGGTGAAATGCATCATTCTGGCATCACTCTGGTGTAGTGTTTGATTAACCACGAGCTGCAAGGCTTTGATGAAACCTACAAGGAGCTGCACACACAGATAAGTGATTCAGGCATAACCGTCAGGGATGAAAACGTCAACCGTATGGTCAGTGTTTATAAGGTATCCTGTTCTCATGACCACGGATGAGCTGTAAGCATGTGGAAGCAGCGTTGTCTGTATTGTTTTGTAAAAGAAAGGAAAGGCCTGTTTACACTGACTCTTTAAAGTTGCAGTAACCCTTTGAAACCGAATAATAATTTGCCTACTTGCATTGTCATAGTTTTGGAGGATTCTGGAGCGTGTTGTTTACACTAAGTGGATACAGATATAGATATAAGGAAACAGTACACCTCGGTTGAGCAGTCCACGAACTTAACTTACCAAGCCCAAAGTATTCAAAAGAAAGGAAAATCCTCCAGTTGCTAATATAATAAAAAGACCTTTATTTTACAATGCAGGGTCCCATAAATAAAAGCAACATTCAACAAACATTACTGGCACAGTGCCTTAAATAGAGCATTTGAAAATTAGAGCACCAAAAGTGTAACAAATCGATACTGCCACCTAGTGGATAAGTGAAAAAGTATATGGCCTAGATTTGGAGTTTTGCGTTAGAAGGGGTGCGTTAGCTACGCGTGCTTTTTTTTGGCCGCACCTTTTAAATACTGCTGGTATTTAGAGTTCACAGAATGGCTGCGTTTTCAGTGCGTTAGGGTCCAAAAATGGAGCGTAAAGCATAATTTACCGCCACTGCAACTCTCAATACCAGCGGTGCTTACGGACGCGGCCAGCTTCAAAAATGTGCTCGTACACGATTCCCCCATAGGAAACAATGGGACAGTTTGAGCTGAAAAAAACCTAACACCTGCAAAAAAGCAGCGTTCAGCTCCAAACGCAGCCCCATTGTTTCCTATGGGGAAACACTTCCTAAGTCTGCACCTAACACCCTAACATGTACCCCGAGTCTAAACACCCCTAGCCTTACACTTATTAACCCCTAATCTGCCCCCCCGCTATCGTGACCCCTGCATATTATTTTTAACCCCTAATCTGCCGCTCCGTACACCGCCGCAACCTACATTATAGTTATGTACCCCTAATCTGCTGCCCTTAACACCGCCGACCCCTATATTATATTTATTAACCCCTAATCTGCCCCCCACAATGTCACCGCCAGCTACCTACAATTATTAACCCCTAATCTGCCGACCGGACCTCACCGCTACTATAATAAAGTTATTAACCCCTAATCCGCCTCACTCCCGCCTCAATAACCCTATAAGAAATAGTATTAACCCCTAATCTGCCCTCCATAACATCGCCGACACCTAACTTCAATTATTAACCCCTAATCTGCCGACCAAACCTCGCCGCTACTCTAATAAATTTATTAACCCCTAAAGCTAAGTCTAACCTTAACCTAACACCCCCCTAAGTTAAATATAATTTTATTCTAACGAAATAAATGAACTCTTATTAAATAAATTATTCCTATTTAAAGCTAAATACCTACCTGTAAAATAAATCCTAATATAGCTATAATATAAATTAAAATTTTAGGATTTATATTTATTTTACAGGTAACTTTGTATTTATTTTAACCAGGTACAATAGCTATTAAATAGTTAATAACTATTTAATAGCTACCTAGTTAAAATAATTACAAAATTACCTGTAAAATAAATCCTAACCTAAGTTACAATTAAACCTAACACTACACTAGCAATAAATTAATTAAATAAAATACCTACAATTAAATACAATTAAACCTAACACTACACTATCAATAAATTAATTAAATACAATACCTACAAATAAATACAATTAAATAAACTAACTAAAGTACAAAAAATAAAAAAGAACTAAGTTACAAAAAATAAAAAAATATTTACAAACATTAGAAAAATATTACAACAATTTTAAACTAATTACACGTACTCTAAGCCCCCTAATAAAATAACAAAGCCCCCAAAATAAAAAAATGCCCTACCCTATTCTAAAATTAAAATAGAAAAGCTCTTTTACCTTACCAGCCCTTAAAAGTGCCATTTGCGGGGCATGCCCCAAAGAATTCAGCTCTTTTGCCTGAAAACAAAACATACAATACCCCCCCAACATTACAAACCACCACTCACATACCCCTAATCTAACCCAAACCCCCTTAAATAAACCTAACACTAAGCCCCTGAAGATCTTCCTACCTTATCTTCACCACACCGGGTATCAGCGATCGGTCCAGGCTCCGATGTCTTGATACAAGCCCAAGTGGGGGGCTGAAGACATCCATCTTCCGGCTGAAGTCTTGATCCTAGCGGGCAGAAGAGGACATCCGGACTGGCAAACATCTTCATCTAGGCGGCATCTTCTATGTTCTTCCATCCGATGACGAGCGGCTGATCTTCAAGACCTCCAGCGTGGATCCATCCTCTTCTTCTGATGACTAGATGACGAATGAAGGTTCCTTTAAGGGACGTCATCCAAGATGGCGTTCCTCGAATTCCGATTGGCTGATAGGATTCTATCAGCCAATCGGAATTAAGGTAGGAAAATTTTGATTGGCGGATGGAATCAGCCAATCAGATTCAAGTTCAATCCGATTGGCTGATTGGATCAGCCAATCAGATTGAGCTCACATTCTATTGGCTGATTGGAACAGCCAATAGAATGCGAGCTCAATCTGATTGGCTGATGTCATGACTTGACTTAGGTTTTGTACTTTTAAGTCAATTCCTCCGCCTCCTCTTTCAACCCTATTTAAGGAGTCTCCTTCCCAGACATAATTGCTTGAATAATGAGTTACTGAGGGAAGCATTGTTGATCTTCCTCTCTTTCCACATTATTAAGCCATATCTGACCTATTTAAGATTGTGACTCTAACACCTCTCTGACTCCTTCACTCCTAGTGTTATATCTGAACAAGTTTGAATCACTCGTTCCAAGCCTGAGGAAAGAAGTAACAACTCTCATTCAGTTCTCCTCATCCAGCGCTGCAACGGTTTCTGTGAACACAAAGCTGAAAGCGGTGACGTCACCCGCTGTGCACTTCCTCCTCAGTGAGCAGCGCGCCATTCTGAAACAACTCAAGCAGATAGTAGAAGGATTTCCCTTCACCTCAAACATTTTCCACTTCAGTGGCTATTTTTCAAATAAGGTATGTGATCAGGATCTTCTGCTTATATTATTATTTCAATACACCAAACTGAAGTCTGTGAATAATCAGGTATTACCAAGTAAAGTAAACAAGCAACCTCTTAAGCTTAACTTCAGTGACGCTGTTGTTATCAGATCTCCTTTCTAAGCAATCACTCTTTCCATATACGGATTTTATGTGCAAACAATACTCTGCTGAAAATATACTTTATATGATATACCATATGTTTCCCCAGAATCAGTATGCTGTTATATAATTTGTGAGAGTGTTCATTTTTTGCATGTCTTAGCTCAATGGCAAAAAATCATCACAATTCCAAATATAAAAATATCTTGCTTTCATACAGGTTTCCTATAAACTAAGTTGTGTTTATATGGAGATTATGAGAGCATACACTCAGTGACCAAGTGGTAAATATTCAGTTTATCACAGCTGATTTGGATCAGCCAATCAGATTGAACTTGAATCTGATTGGCTGATTCCATCAGCCAATCAGAATTTTCCTACCTTAATTCCGATTGGCTGATAGAATCCTATCAGCCAATTGGAATTCGAGGGACGCCATCTTGGATGACGTCCCTTAAAGGAACCTTCATTCGTCGTCTAGTCGTCGGAAGAAGAGGGTGGATCCGCGCTGGAGGTCTTCAAGATGGAGCCGCTCGTCATCGGATGGAAGAACATAGAAGATGCGGCTTGGATGAAGATGTTTGCCGGTCCGGATATACTCTTCTGCCCGAAGATGGAATTCTTCAGCCGCCGCTTGGATCAAGACTTCAGGGGGCTTAGAGTAGGTGTAATTAGTTTAAAATTGTTGTAATATTTTTCTAATATTTGTAAATATTTTTTTATTTTTTGTAACTTAGTTCTTTTTTATTTTTTGTACTTTAGTTAGTTTATTTAATTGTATTTATTTGTAGGTATTGTATTTAATTAATTTATTGATAGTGTAGTGTTAGGTTTAATTGTAGATAACTGTAGGTATGTAGCGGTGAGGTCCGGTCGGCAGATTAGGGGTTAATAAGTGTAGGCAGGTGGAGGTGACGTTGGGTGCGGCAGATTAGGGGTTGATAAATATAATATAGGGGTCGGCGGTGTTAGGGGCAGCAGATTAGGGGTACATAGGGATAATTTAGGTGGCGGCGGTGTGCGGTCGGCAGATTAGAGGTTAAAAAAATTTAATAGAGTGGCGGCGATGTGGAGGGGCCTCGGTTTAGGGGTACATAGGTAGTTTATGGGTGTTAGTGTACTTTAGAGCACAGTAGTTAAGAGCTTTATGAACCGGCGTTAGCCCAGAAAGCTCTTAACTCCTGACTTTTTGCTGCGGCTGGAGTTTTGTCGTTAGAGTTCTAAAGCTTACTTCAGCCAAGACTCTAAATACCGGCGTTAGAAAGATCCCATTGAAAAGATAGGATACGCAATTGACGTAAGGGGATCTGCGGTATGGAAAAGTCGCGGCTGGAAAGTGAGCGTTAGACCCTTTCCTGACTGACTCCAAATACCAGCGGGCGGTAAAAACCAGCGTTAGGAGCCTCTAACGCTGGTTTTGACGGCTACCGCCAAACTCTAAATCTAGGCATAAATATTTTAAGAAAAAATAGCAACAGTGGTATTTCAAATATTTCCAGGACAAACACTCCCGCTAGTGGTATTAAAAAATCACCATTTATTCCTACAGAATTATAGTAAAAAAATGAATATTAAATAAATATATTTGAAAGATATATATGTGAAAATAATTATAAACTAGTGATAATATAATGTTATATCATATAATCAATGCTCTTATACATAGTTCATTTAAAGCAAATACAATAAATAAAAATATAAAAATACAAAAATACAAAGTTTTGGTTCAGTAACATACATTAATAAAAATAAAGCATATCTGAAGAGAAGGTGCAAGCATTGACAATTATACATAGTATGCTCAAAGAAAATATCAATAATCTGATAGAATCTAATAATAGATATAATGTATCACAGCCAAATTAAAGGGACAGTCTAGGCCAAAATAAACTTTCATGATTCAGATAGAGCATGTAATTTTAAACAATTTTCCAATTTACTTTTATCACCAATTTTGCTTTGTTCTCTTGGTATTCTTAGTTGAAAGCTTAACCTAGGTGGTTCATATGCTAATTTCTTAGACCTTGAAGCCCACCTCTTTCAGATTGCATTTTAACAGTTTTTCACCACTAGAGGGTGTTAGTTCACTTATTTCATATAGATAACACTGTGCTTGTGCACGAGAAGTTATCTGGGAGCAGGCACTGATTGGCTAGACTGTAAGTCTGTCAAAAGAACTGAAAAAAGGGGCAGTTTGCAGAGGCTTAGATACAAGATAATCACAGAGGTTAAAAGTATATTATTATAACTGTGTTGGTTATGTAAAACTGGGGAATGGGTAATAAAGGGATTATCTATCTTTTAAAGCAATAAAAATTCTGGTGTAGACTGTCCCTTTAACTAAATTACACTGTCCAATCTCACTCACGGTTTAGACCTTTTGGAGTCATTGTATCAAACTCATTTATCCAATATGTTTCTCTTTGACTGAGAATAATCTCCCTATTACCTGTTCAATAATATAAAAACATAATTCGGATTATCCTAAATTATGAAGGTATAATCTAGATTTTATTAAAGACACAGAGACGAGTATTTTGCTTTCTTTCCTTTACTACTTAAATGCAGTATTTAAAAGCATATAGACATAAATAACAAAAACTGTCAACATTTGAAAAAAGACAGTAAAAACAGTATACAGACCAGTGACCAATAACATAGGAGAACTGGTTAAACAAAAACAAAGTGACCAATCAGCTCCAACATATAGCTAATAAACTGTCCAATATCAAACACCAACTCCTCTTTCTTGATATCAGATCAAGGAAGAAACCAGTCCATGTTGATCAAACAACACCAACCAAACAGGAAACAAAGAAGACTGAAGATAGAAATCCAGGATATGTTGACCATCCGAAGGGAAGGTTTCCAACGATAGGAGGAACAACACCACCAACTTGAACTTTGTAGAGGATAAGATGAACTTGATAGATGAGGTGACCAATCAGATAGATGAGAAGGGATAAATCCATCCAAGATGGTATCCTGCTTATGGATTGGTAACTAAAATAATATATAATGAAAAGAATTACAATATTATAACATATAAAAGGGAGGGAAAATAAAGAAGAAGAAGAGGTGGGAAAATACTCGTCTCTGTGTCTTTAATAAAATCTAGACTATACCTTCATAACTTAGGATAATCCGAATTTTATTACAAGACCAGAGACTCATATTTTGCTAGTTTAAAGCAACTAACAAAATAAATAAAGCGAGGCATGTTCAATGGGTTTAAAATAAAATTGTTTAAAAATTGAATCTGAAGACCAGTCAGCTGTATCCAAAATTTGTTGAAGGGTGGCAGCTTTCAAAAATGCTTTAGAAGCGGCTGATCCTCTAACAGAGTGAGCGGAAAAAGATAAATCAATACCTGCTTCACTCATAACCCATTTAACCCACCTGGCAATAGAGATAGAAGAAACAGGTAAATGAGGAGGAACAAAAGACAACAAAAGTTGATTAGAAGAAGAAGCACGAAAAACAGAAGTTCTACGTTCATACTCTTTCAAACACAAAACCACACAAAGCAAAGGTTCATTAGGTAAATAAGGATAAAATATAGAAGTTGAAAAAGATTTAGTTCTTTTAGAAATAAAGAAAGTAACACCTTCAGGAGTGAAACGTTTAGAATTATAATCTAAAGCTCTAACATCTGAAACCCTGCGAAAAGAAATTAAACATAAAAGAGTAGCTAATTTAGTAGAAAGTTGCTTGAGAGATAAAAATTCATTAGAAGGCCAAGATTTAAAAAGAGAAAAAACAAGATCTACATCCCAGAAGGAAGAATATTTAGGAGTAGGAGGTCTTTTAAGTTTTATAGCTTTCATTAATTTACAAATTAAAGGGTGTTGACCTGCAGGAAAATTATTAATAAAAGAATGTTTGGCAGAAATAGCAGATCTAGAAACATTAATAGTTCTATAAGCTAAGCCTGATTCAAAAAGAGACGTAAGAAAATTAATAATAAAAGTTACATCAACTGAAAGGGGATCCAAACCTCTCTCCAAGCATCAGCTAGACCATCTGGCCCATGCGGAAAAATAACATTTTTTGGTCCCTGGAGCCAATGAGTCTTGGAGGAGATCTTGAGCTTGTTGTGATAAGCCCTGGAGAGATGAAGGTTGCCCGAAATTGACCAGGCTATGAGATGAAGAGATCCTTGAAGAATATGGTCGTGAGGAAGACCTTCTGGATCTGACAATAGAAGAGGAAAAATAGGAAGAAGAACCGGATGGTTGACAGAAAGTTCTAGAAGAGATGGGTACCAAGGTTGAGAAGGCCACAGGGGAGTGATCAGAAGAATTGAAAGAAGATCCCGTCGGACTACCGAAATTATTCTCTGAATCATGGAGAATGAAGGGAACGCGTAAGCTGACCGACGAGGCCACGGGTGGAGAAAAGCATCTATCGCTAGAGCATCTGGATCTGGACGCCAACTGAAATAAGGAAGAATCTGAAAATTCAGTCTCGAAGCAAACAGATCTATCGAGAAGGGTCCTCTGAGAGACTGAAGCGACTGAAACACTTGATGATGAAGTTTCCAATCGCTGGAATCTGTCAGATACTGAGAATCCCAATCCGCCGCAACGTTGGATAAACCTGGAATGTATTCCGCTTTGACAGAAATATTTCTGTCCAAGCAAAGATGAATGAAATCTTTCGTAATAATCGATAAATCTCTCGATTTTGTACCACCGAGACGATTCAAGTAACGAACAGCTGAAATATTGTCCATTCTGAGTAAAATGGACACAGGAAAATAATTTTTGACAAAACTTTTGACTGCAAAAGAGCCTGCCAAAAGTTCTAAGCAATTTATATGAAAACGCTTTTCTTCTGAAGACCATTTTCCGCCCATGATTGAAGGACCGCAACGAGCTCCCCAGCCCGAGCGACTGGCATCGGATTCTATAATCAAATCCGGAGCTTTCCCGAAAATGGCTCTCCCGTTCCAAGCTTCTATGTGAGAGAGCCACCATGAAAGTTCTTCCTTGGCTTCTAAAGATAAATGAATTAAATGAGAATAGGAAAGACCTTTCTGGAGATGAAAAATTTTTAAACGTTGAAGTTCCCTGTAATGGAGTGGAGCAGGGAAAATAGCCTGAATAGAGGATGAGAGTAACCCCACTATCCTGGCTATAGTCCTGATGGGAACTAGAGATAAAGAAAGAGTTTTCGAAATTTCTTTCTTGATATTTACTATTTTTTCTTTGGGAAGGCTGAGAGTAGAATTCACAGTGTCTATTTGAAAGCCTAAAAAGGTTAGAGATTTTGTTGGAGAGAGAACTGATTTCTCTTTGTTGATTAAAAAGCCCAAACTTTCTAAAATATAAATAGTAAGTTGAATTTGAGATTTTAAAATGACAGGACACTGATTCATGACTAAAATATCGTCTAAATAGATTATAAGAAGAACACCTCTCAGACGAAGCCAAGTAATAATTGGCTTCATTAATTTGGTGAAAATCCAGGGGGCCGAAGATAGACCAAAAGGCATACAAGTGAAATTCCAAACTTTTCGTTCCCAAACAAAAGAGAGATATTTCCTGTGTTCCTGAGCCACCGGAACTGTAAGATATGCATCTGTCAGATCTAATCTGACTAAATAATCGTTGTCTAAAAGGCATTCTCTGAGAAGATGAATTCCTTCCATTTTGAAATGTTGATAAACAACAAAAGAATTTAAGGATCTTAAATGTATGACCGGACGATATTGACCATTTTTCTTCTTTACGAGAAAAAGATTGCTTAAGAAACAGTCCTGAGGATCCAAAGCTGGTTCTATAGCCTGTTTTGAAAGAAGGGATGAAATTTCGTTTTGAACTAGAGTTCTGTCTGAAATGGAAAATTTTATTGGAAGAGGAAGAGAATTTTGAATAGGAGTAGAAATAAAATATATAAAAAAAAGACCTGAAACTGTTTGAAGAAACCATAGATCTGTAGTTATGAGATTCCAATTTTGAGCAAAAAGAGAGATTCTGCCTCCTATAATGTTTAGGGAAGAAACATGACAGGGAAGAAAAAGATTTACCTTGAGGGGTACGGGATCTTTGTCTTGATCTTTGTAGGCGTGGATTCCAGAATCTTCCTCTGGATGGGAAGAAACCTGAAGAGGTTGGGTTCTGAAATTGTCTCTGTTGATATTGAAACTGTTGGTGCGAATATTGAGACCTATTGGGATATGATGGACGGCCGGGAAAACGGCCTCTTCCTTTCCCGGCCTGATCAGAAAAACGGTCCTGATAAAAAAATTTCTTCATGGATGTTCTCACTTTATTAAGATTCGAAAAGGTGTTAACATAATTGTTTAACTCCTTAATAAAGGTGTCTCCAAATAGTAGACCATTGGTATCAGGGTGTATTTCGTTAACTGCGAAATCGCAGACTCTAGGGTCAATTCTCCTCAAGATAGTTCTTCTACGCTCAGTATACATAGCGGAATTAGCATTTCCGATGAAACTGAGCATCCTTTGTAACCACTCCCTAACCACTACAGGGTCCATTAATGTGTTATCGTAAACAGCCTGTTCTGCCATGTCAAAAAGTTTTGATAAAGGACCTACAGAGTCCAACATTTTATCCTGGCATATCTTCCAGGCCCTATCCATTCCTTTCTTTAATTTAAACCCAGGTGAACCAATAAATTTAAGTATCTTAGGATCCACCTCAGGGGTACAACAGGCATTATTAGGGAGAATAGGTCTGGGACATTCAGCTCTCATTTTATTCCTAGAGTCCCTTTTTAAAGGCTGGAGTAACTGAAAGTCAATGAAATCTGCTATGTCATTAGTTGGGCACCACTCAGCAGATCTAGGATGATGTAGTTCATCCGCATTAAACCTAGGATTACCTAGACAATCATAAAATATTTTCACATCAGAATCTTTCTTACTGTGTTTAGATTTCTTTAAAGACTTTTTAAATTTTTTGACCTTCGGAGAAGCCGAAGAATCCTCAGAAGAAATATAATTTAAAAATTCATTAGAATTATCTGAATCCAAAGAGGAATCAGAGTTAATATCTGTAGATGAGACACAGTCAGTATTATCTTTTGTGGCCAAAGCCTCTCCCATAAGTGACCTCTTGGGAGTAGAGGAAATAGCAGGGGTTTTGCTTCCTTTCCTGCAAGGAATAACAGAGCTGGAAGCAAGTTGGCGAGATTTTTTCACCAACTTTTTACTCGCTGTAATAACGCTGGAAACTGTTCTTTTTCTTTTTACAGCCTTTTTTTAATTAGATTTATTAATTAAAAGTGAAATTTTTTCCAGCATAGAATTCATTGAAGAATCTATCATGTTTTGTACATTCTCTGCATTGAGAGAAATATTTTCAGAAATTTGTGACATTTTCAAAATAAGAAATAAAGTAAATAAATAATTTTGAAATAATGAATAAAATAAATTATCAAAATAAAGCCAATTATAAAAAATATATAGAGTAAGAATTGACCCAAAAAACTGAGAGTAAAAACCAAATGACTAAAATATTATAAATAGATAATGTGCATGAAATAATGAAAGTGACAAATAGTCACTAGATGGAGACAGAGATCGTCAAAACAACTAAAGGATTTGAGTGTAAAAAAAATTCCAACACTTGCAACAAAGTTGCGACTGACCGGGGAGAATGCAGACTGAACTAGAGGGCGGGCGTGTGACGCAGCAAGACAGAGGAGACCAGTGCGCATGCGCGTCAGCCCGAGGGACAAAATGGAGGACTCGGTATTAGAGATAGGGAGAAAAACGGACAACAAGGAGAGAAAAAGGGGTAAGAAAAGTTAAAAATAACGAAATGTTAAACCGGAACAATAGAAAATAAAAAGTATGGCAATATAATGAAAAATAAAAGTTAAATGGAAAAAATAAAAGCTAAATAAGGAAAACATGGAAACGGGAGTAATAAAGAACAAGTACAATAAATATTAAACTAAAATGCAATCTAAATGAAACAAATAATAATACAAATTTATTCCAAGAGAAACTGAAATACTTATCTCTTCTGCAAGCAGTAAAAGAAAGAGGAGTTGGTGTTTGATATTGGACAGTTTATTAGCTATATGTTGGAGCTGATTGGTCACTTTGTTTTTGTTTAACCAGTTCTCCTATGTTATTGGTCACTGGTCTGTATACTGTTTTTACTGTCTTTTTTCAAATGTTGACAGTTTTTGTTATTTATGTCTATATGCTTTTAAATACTGCATTTAAGTAGTAAAGGAAAGAAAGCAAAATATGAGTCTCTGGTCTTGTAATAAAATTGGCTGATGCTATGTCCTACCTGTAAAAAGTGTGATTATACTGGTGCCTCATTATTCTTGCATCTAATATTTGATTTATGTTCAGAGATTATATCTCTGACTTCCCTGATCGTTTGACCGATGTAAAAAAGAGAACACGGACATTTCACAATGTATTCTACAAATCTGGATCTACAGGTTAAATATTTTTTGATATTATATCTTTTACCCGTATAGGGATGACAAATATAGGAACCTTTGATCAAAGAGTTGCAGTTACAGCATGAAAGGCAGGGGAAACATCTACCTTAGATTCACGTATAATACTCTGTCTTAGTGTTTTCTTACCACCTACATCAGCTTTCACTAGCTTATATTTAATGTTTGGACCCCTTTTATATGCAGGCATTGGAGGATCATGAAATGCCATAATCTCTGGATAACATCCTTGTAAGAAATGCCAATGTTTTCTGACTATTTTATTGACTTGATGACTCCTAGTATTGTATTGTGACACAAATACTAATCTATTCTGTTTCTCATTACGTTTGGTTTTATCCTTAATTAAAGTTTCTGCAGTTTTGTTTTTGATTGACCTCATTTAATCTATTACTAATTCTTTAGGATATCCTCTTTGTACAAATGTATTTGCCATTTGGCCAAGCGTTTGTTTTTTCCATGTAGATTTTTTTTTTTTTAAATCTTTCTTTTTGTTCTTTCCATGTAGATTTTATTATATTTACACAATAACTAATACACTACATAAGTGGTGTGGCAAGTACATCTACTTTTACATTTATATGACTTACTACCATCAAAATTATTGAATGTAGCACTGTTTTGTCCTATACATGGACACACAATGCAATCCTTTTGTTTACAGGCATAAAGACCAGGGGAGACTCTGCACCAATAAGCTAAATTACTAGTTTTAGTAGGCTGTCTTAGTTTGGTGGGTGCAATATAATTCTTTATGCCTTTGCTCTTTCTAAAAATCACTTCAGGTTTGGTTCCTAAAATTTGATCTAAAATTGGATCCAGGTTTGTTTAAAATGTTCTTAATTTTGTAGTGTTGATTATTATATCTTGTAACAAATTTGGGATGGTTTTCTTTCAATAGTCTATCCTGTCTGTTACATGTTTTATGTATGTTTATAAGATATTCTCTATCCATGCCTTCTACCCTACTCTTTGTTTCCTTTAGAAGATTCGGATTGTAACCATTTGTCAGTTAAAATTTCTGCTTCTTTATTAAAATCACCTGTTTTGGTGAAATTTTGTTTCATCCTCTGATATTGATCCAATGGAATGTTATTCATTCATTGTTTCAGATGGCCACTTCTTGCATTTAGGAGGCTATTTCTATCTGCCGGTTTGCGATAGTTGCTCAATAACAATGTGTTAGTAATATTATCATGATATAAAATCAGATCCAAAAAGACTATAGATGTGGGTGAACTTTCATATGTGAACTTAAAATTATAATCATTGTTATTGATATATATAATAAAATGATTCATTTCATTAGTTGGACATTGCCAAATGAGTAAAATATCATCTATAAAAAAAAAGTGTTATTGTTCCAAATAAAATTATCCTCAAAATGTGACATATATAAGTTTGCATACAATGGGGCAAATGTGGCCCCGATAGCAGTTCTCTGTATTTGTTTATAATATATGCCTTTAAAAAAAAAATAATTATGGGTTAAGAAAAAAAGTATTGCATCTATAATAAATTGGGTTTGTATTTTTGGAAGTTTACTCTTAATAAGTGCTTGTTTTTTAAATCTTTATTTTTCTTTTATATTACATATTACAGATTCAAAAGATACAGAACTTCAAGATAAACCGTCAGTGTGGCTAAATAGCCCTCTAAAATATAAAGTCAAAGTAACATAATCTTGAATGCCAATCAGCATAATACACCTTATCATTGCAGTATTTACAAACATTATACTTCCTTATACATAAATAATAAAACAAACAAAGAAGGGAGAGAGAAAAAAAAAAAAAAAAAAAAAAAAAGGAAGTAACCAACTTATGTTCCTCCGCCCCCAACTCCTCCTTTATATCTCTACATTATAAATTTGTAAGCCAGGTGCTGGGAAAAGTACCTGCCAACACTTGTAGTTGGAAGAAAACTGATTTAACGAATGGTTTAACTATAATATTTTGGGTCTCCGATGACAGCGATAATATAAAAACTTTCCAAAGTTTGAAGTACGTTTCTACTCGGTCATCGGACATTTCTTGGAGACTGTATTGTTCAGAGAGACAATGGGATAACAGAGCCTGTTTAAGCTCTCTCAAGGTGGGAGCCCTCTTTGCTTTCCATTTCTTCAATATCAAATTTCTACTCAACATTATAATTATATTGATCAGTTTCAAATTCCTAGTTGCTCCTTGAAATTTAACTAAGAAAAAAATCTCCAAGGGCTGAATAACATACTCAAGTCTGAGAATTGCATTCATCCAATACACTATCTTGGCCCAAAATTGCCCAATCCTAGGACAGGACCAAAAACAGTGAATAATATCTGCCAAAGTAGCACTACATCTGGGGCAAGAAATACTAACCCCATACCATCTTGATAATTTCGCAGGAGTCAAATATGTCATGAGTGCTATTTTTATTTGAGATTCTCTCCATGCTGTCAAAACCCAACTCTTCTCTGTTAACTTAAATGTGTCTAATATCACCTGTCTGTCAATTTGTGAAAACGCAGAGCACCATTTAGATACTATATAATCTACTTGTTCTAGAGAAGGTTTCTGATTGAGAAGGGAGTAGAGAGCAGAGATAGAGCAGCGTCCCCGTGAATAGATGTTAATCTTGATTTGTAATGGTTGTAGCGACCAGTCCAACACGTATCTTTGTTTGAGTTCACCTATATAATTCCTTACTTGTAAGAATGCATAGAAATCACGCTTTGTAAGTCCAAATTGTTTACTTAACTCTCCGAAAGTTAATACATTTAAATTTATGTCCAGCAATTGCATAATATAAATCAGGCCTTTCCGAAACCATTGTATGAATGGTCCGTCACATAAACCTGGCAGGAAATTTGGATTCCCCACGATAGGGAGAAATTTGGAGACATGTGGAGAACACCCCGTTTCATTGCATAGTTCCTGCCAGGCAATAATAATATTCTTGAAAGTTATAAGTTGAAAGGGATCTGAGGGAAGTTCTGTAATTGTACAATGCAGCAAAGCACCTAGTTTAAATGGAGCCACCAATGCAGTTTCCCAGTTTATGGAGGAGACTTGTTCCCGCTCTAAGAGCCAGTCTATCGCGACCTTACCACGTACAGCTAGGCTGTAAAATTTCATATTTGGAAGCGCCAAGCCTGCCGCTGTTTTATTATTCATAACCCGGGCTATCGCTATACGTGGTTTGGCGCCTTTCCAAAGAAATTTTGAACAAGCCTTGTTATATTCTTTTAAGTCACTTTTGTGAATAGGAATTGGAATATTTTGTATATAGTATAATAATTTTGGAAATAATACTGTTTTTATTAGGATGACCCTAGCAGTTAGAGAGATAGGTAAATTAATCCAATCCTCCAATTTCTGTCTACAGGAAATAAAACATTTATGGAAATTCATACTGTACCATTCCTCCGGGTTAGGACTTAGCATAATACCCAGATATGATATCTTCCGAACTTCGGCAAAAGGATGTATGATATCATAATCTTTTTTCCTGTCTAGCCACATCAACTCTGATTTTGTCAGGTTGATTTTGTATCCAGATATTTTCCCAAAAATACTAGTTATTTCCAAAAATTTGGGTAAGGTATCTTTGATATTACTCATAAACAAAAGCAGATCATCCGCATATAGCAATAGAACTAGTTTTTGTCCTGCAATATTAATGCCCTCTAATTGTTGCCGCAGCATAATCGCGAGTGGCTCTAAAGATATATTAAATAATAGGGGCGACAGTGGGCAGCCTTGACGAGTACCCCTTTGCAATACGAAACGATCTGTAACCTCTCCATTAATAATTAAGGCTGACCTTGGGTCTGAGTAGATTAACTGTATGAATTGATTGAAATTACCCGTTATTGCGAATTGTTCTAGTGAAAAAAACAGATGGGCCCATGAAATACGATCAAATGCCTTTTCCGCATCAACCGATAATAAGGCTAGATCTTCAGTATTCCCGTGTATATCTTTTTTAATTTTATTATAGCAGAAGTCCAGTAATGTCAGGACTTTACGCATATTTTTGGCAGGGTTCCTCTTAGGCATAAAGCCAGATTGATTCTCATGGATGATTAAGCCAATATGTGGTTTTAATCGGTTTGCCAAGATATTCATTAATAATTTATAATCCGTATTAAGAATTGATATCGGTCTGTATGAAGCTGTTTGCTCTGGATCTTTATTTTTTTTGGCAATTAGAGTGATATTAGCGGCCGTAAAATATGGGGAACATTTGTTCTTCTCAACAAAATAGAAATTAAATAACTTCTGGAGGAATGGTACAATATGCTCATCCAGAATCCTATAAAATTCAGTTGGTAGACAGTCTGGTCCAGCTGCCTTGTTAATCTTGGCCTCTTTAATAGCCATCAGTATTTCAGACTCTGATATAGGGGCGTTAATCTCCGCTAACTTATCCACAGGGAGTTTAGGTACCTTAATCTTCTCCCAAAACAATTTTCTTTTATCTAAACTACCTTCTTCTGATTTATATAGCTCTTTAAAGTAATCCACGAAGATTTTACTAATATCTGTATTATTTGTTACTCTCATGTTATCTTTCTTAATAGCTATTATAGTGTTTTTATTTATTCTTTTTGTTATTCTAGCTAGAAATTTGGCCGATCTCCCTCCGAACCCCCCATATAAGGACTTTTGTCTGTGTATTTCTTGGATAGAATTTTGTTTTAAAAAAACATCTCTAGTTTCTTTAGCCTTAATATATTTATTCCAATTAAAATTTGTACAGTTCCCTAAGTATGCTCTATAGCAATTCTTAACCTGATTGGACAACTGAGTTTCGCGGGCCCTAAATTTCCTTTTACGCTGACACATATAGGCCTTAATTTTCCCATTCAGAACCACTTTAGCCGCTTCCCAAAATATCTCTGGCTTTTCTGCATAAGCTCTGTTGTAAGACACATATTCTTTCCATTGGTTACTCAACCAATTTTGGAAGTCTATGTTATTCAACAAATACTTAGGGAAAAAGAGGGGTTGGTTAGGCCTAGATCGCTTATTTAGCGCATTTATTGCTAATGCGATGGTGGCGTGATCCGAAATTGCTATCTCTCCTATCTCTGCCCTCCACCCCAATCCAACCAGAGAGTCAGAAATCAGAAATAGATCAATCCTGGACAGTGCCTGATATCCTTTTGACATACAGGTGTACGCTCTAACATCTGGGTTTTGTACTCGCCAAATGTCGGTCAAAGCTAATTGTGACCGGAATTTCTGTAAAATGCGTACCTTTCTGTCATATTTGAACTGTGTTTTTTTATTTTGTCTATCTAATAATGGATCACCTATTAGATTAAAATCACCGGCGACTATGAGATCTTGACCTATGTATTTATGCAAGCGCAGTGTCATATTGTTCCAAAATTCCTTGTCCACTTTATTCGGACCATATATATTACAGAGAATAAGTCGTTTCTCATTACAAAGTATTTCTAAAATTTGAAACTGCCCTTCTGGATCTAGTGTCGAGGTCTCAACTTTGTAATTCAGAGTCTTATTAATTAATATAGCCACACCTCTTTTACGTGAATTATAGGGGGCTGCTATCACTTCCCCTACCCACTTTGACTGTAGTTTAGGGGTTTCAGTAGCTTCCAGGTGAATTTCCTGCAAGAGAGCTATATCTGGCTTCTCCTTAGCCAAATGCTTAATTAC
Source organism: Bombina bombina (assembly GCF_027579735.1). NCBI lineage: Eukaryota > Metazoa > Chordata > Amphibia > Anura > Bombinatoridae > Bombina > Bombina bombina. Next base: position 872,050,145 of record NC_069501.1, on the reverse strand, counting down.
GGATTTCCTCTTTATTGGCGAATTAATGCCGCCCACATTCCAGGAAACAATTTTAAGAGGGAACGACATTTTTTATTTTAAAAATATAGCAACTATCCCAAGAGGGCAGTTTCCTCTTGTAAATAATACCAGAGGTAAATATCCAACAACAACGGGCTAAGAGATGGGGGAGGAGGGAGAGAGCAAAAAAAAAAAAAAAAAAAAAAAAAAAGAGAAAGAAAAAAACCCAGATAAGGCAAATTAAAACTTCCGCATTGTATACCAATGCGTCCATAATACAACATCAAACAATATATATAGACACAATCCATCCTTGATTTAATAACCTCAAGAACTGAATGAAATGCAATCTATTCCAACTCAAGTTATAACTAGGTCTTTACATAAAGAAAATGCTTCATCTGTATTGTTTACTGTATATGACTTCCCTTCCTTCATTAGAATGAGTTTTGCTGGGTAGACTAATCTAACATTGTATCCTGCCTTCATGAACTTTGAGAAGAAGGGAGACATTTCCCTTCTTTTAGCTACTGTCTCGGCAGAAAAGTCTTGAAAAATTAAAAGCTTGTGTGAGTCAATGCAGAGGGAGTCAAGTTTTCTATAATGCTTTAGATATAAGAGCTTATCTTGATAATTGACAAATTTAAAAATGATTGTTCTAGGTTTAGCCTCCATGTTACTGGTTTCTCTTAGAACACCAATTCGATGGACTCTCTCTATCTGAAAGGGTACTGGGGGGAGTGTAATCAAGAGTGCCCGAGGAAGAGTGACAGTGACAAAGGCCATCAGGTCCTGCAGACCCACCGATTCTGGTAGGCCAACAACCCTCAGGTTATTGCGCCTCGACCTGTCTTCTAGGTCTTCAATCCTTGCCTGCAGTGACGCGATGGCCCTATCCTGTTTCAGCGCAATAGGCGTGATACTATTCATTTTGTCCTCTAACTCAGACACTCTGGTCTCTACCTCCTCAATTCTAGTGTTGAATTGTCGAATTTCAAAGGATAAATTTGCAATTTCAGATTTGATCTCTTTTTTGGCCTCATCTAAATGGGGAGTGAATATTTTCGCTATTTCTGCCCCCAGCTCCGCCATATCGCAGCTGCCAATACCAGACAGCCTACGCTCTTGTGACATGTCTGCAGTAGGGTCTGCTGGTTTTAAACTGGCTTTTTTGTCTTTTTTGGGAGGCATAGTTGGTGAGGAGCTCTTTTGAAGTGATATGAACCTATCCATTCACCTGTGTCAATGTGCTGGGGTGTGTTCTGTGTACGTGAGTCCGATTGTATTTTACAATCTCAAAAATTCAGATAACTTAACTGAGAATTGTGTGAAATATGTGAGAAAAAAAAAAAAAAAAAAAAAGATGTATATGTATTGAGAAAAAGAAGTGTATAAGTGCAGGGAGTGTGGATCTCTTGGGACCTACTTGTGAGTTTTATTAGAAGTAGAGTGTAGTTTCTCTACTTATTGGTGTATAAAAAGTGAGTGTGCCACGTGTAAATAGTGCGGTGTAAATAGTGCAGTGCAACAGCCAAACAGAAAACCCCTACAAAAAAGTGACATAACAACAAAAAAAAAAAAAAAAAAAAAAAAAAAATGTAAACAGTGTAGAAGCAAAGAAATATCTTCAGTAGCTCCTATTTATAGTCAGTCTTATAAGCCTCTCGATTAGGACAATCAGCAACCTACTATAATAAAGGCAACCGTATAATTGATTCTTATCGCCACACCTTTTATAGGTGTCAGGTACCTTTCTAACTATGTTTCAAGGTTAAATTCTTTGGCTGATTATATTATGATCACATATCTATCAAAATGATGTACATACAAAATATATTTAGTAAGTTTACGAACTTGACAGAATGTAATGTCACTGTTTCATAGCAATATACATAGCCAAAAATATAAGTGTGTTCAAAAATATTGGCATAACAGTTCAGCAAATCAGTCTTGCCAATAGAAAGCAGCAATGGCTAGCAGCGAGAGTCCCAGGCAAGAATTTGCAAACAGGCTCCTTATATATGTAAGAATGTGTTCGAAAATTGGGCCCCACAGGACCAAGCCTTATGTATCAGTCATATATAGAAAGCAATATATGAATAAGTATGGGCACTTAGCTTAGGTCCGCTGTTAGCGCTTTCTGAAGTAGTCCCGTTGGCAATTATAGGCAGCTCCTTAATGCAGATTCCTCAGAGATTCAGGCTGCAAACAACGAATCACCCTCTCAGCTGTGTACGCCTGGCAGACGGATACTCCGACCCTTTCAGTGCTATCAGTTCGCAGAGAGAAAAGGAGGGTGACGAAGAGCTTGTTCACTCTCCAGCCGCTGATTGTAGCTCTTGATTCCTCTTAGCTGGGGGCGTGTAGCGTCTTTGGGTCTGGATTGGTGAATACCCTCCGCCACAAGGGGCTGACAAGGAATGACGACCGCTCAACCAGGGAGCGTGAACGGAGCCAGGACTGGACACCAGGAATCTCAGGCAGCCCCGGACTGAGCCCCTCCAATGACACCGAGCACCAGACTCCTCGCCCAGACTGCCCCTCCTCCTACGGGCCGCTGTTCACCTCAATCTTTCCACAGGTAAGAGGAGTGGTATCGAACTCTGCAGGTGAGCTGTGTATATACGCCCTATATTTTGGCCAAGAGTTCCGTTGCCTATGCTCCGTCTCAAAGCAAATTTTGTTCCTTGGCTGATGTTATAGAATAATCATTAGCTTCGGGGGCAGTCCGTTCTTGAGTAATAACCAGACTGCTAACAGGCGTGCTCTGATAATAGTCCAGCAACTCGCACACCATTTGAAACTGTCAGCACCTGTAATTGTCCACTTTCAGCGCTCCAATTATGCTGTTAGCGGGCTTTGTGAACCGCACTGAGCGCCTTTCTGAGATAACGGGGAGTCCCGTGTAGCATACAGATGGAACTGTTTGAGCGTTTTCAGGAAAATGGCCTCATTCAAAACGTGAATTGGAATGTTTCTATCAAGGTGCTATAGCAGCATAGCACTTTGTTGCCTTCAGTAGACTTCCATTCTGTGATCCACAGATCATGTACCAGCCTATACCAAGGGATAGGACACCGGTAGCCTTCAGTATGCCGGAGAATAGTAGCTTAGTCCCCCATTCAGGAGTAAGAGGTGTAGTTTCAGGTAGCTACCTGCACGCTACCTGTTGGCTCCACCCACCGGCCGGAAGTCAATAAGTGCTTGTTTAATTGTGGATGCCCCTTGCTTGTCGGGTATACTGGTGTATAGGGCTGATGCATCACATGTGATCCACACATAGTCCTGAGCATAAGGTAGACCTTCCATCTTATTAATTAGATCTATAGTATCTCTCAGATAGGCCTTTATGCAAGTTACCAATGGTTGCAAAAAGGAATCAATGTACTTTGATAGATTGTCACAGAGTGACCCTATACCAGAGACAATTGGTCTTCCTGGTGGGATTTTAGTCCTTGTGGACTTTGGGCAAATTATAAAAACTAGCTATTTTGGGTGCAACCTCATCTAAAAATTTAAATCCCTCCATATTTAAAATGTTAGTAGATTTTGCCTCTGATAAAAAAAATGAATAGTTCTTTTTTGTACTTGTCTGTGGGATTTAAGGTCAAAGGTTGATATGTTTTGGAGTCATTTAGAAGTAGAAATGCTTCAGTTAAGAAATCTTTTTTTATTTTGTACCACAATGCCTCCACCTTTATCCGTTGCTTGAAAAATTATATCTGTGGCGTTACTTAATTTTTTTAGGGCAGTTCTCTCCTCCCGGGTTAGATTATCTTTAAAGTGTAAAGATTGTAATATAGGTGTTTTAGATAAGGACTCGATATCTTGACATACCAACCTATTGAATATTTTAATGTATTTGGTTTGAGCTTGCACAGGATATAATATAGATTTACGTTTCAGGGAGCAATGCTTCACTGGGAAATCATCATTCTCCTCATAAAGGGATAATCCTGATAAATTCATATTATCTACATCTTTCTGTAAATGTTCTGATATGACTTTCTCATTGTGTTCCAAGTTCTTCAAAATATTAAGAACTGTCTAATAAAATGCTGTACATCAATATATAACTCAAAATAGTTGGGACGATTAACAGGGGCAAAATTCTATCTAGCTATCTATTGGGTACTTATAGAGCGCAATGAATCACCCGCGAGGGTCTCAAGGCGCTAAGGTAAAGCATATAGGAGGAGGGTGGAGGGGATGGGCATTCAGTCGAAGAGCCAGGTTTTGAGGTCCTTTCTGAACTTTGTAAGGGAGGTGGATTGTCTGAGGTGCAGCGCAAGGGTGTTCCATGTCTTTGCTGCTATGTGGGAGAAGGATCTTCCGCCCACTGTGGATTTGCTGATGCGGGGGACAACTGCGAGTGCTTGGTCGGCTGATCATAGTTGTCTGGTGGGGGTGTAGAAATTAACGCGGTGGTTTATATATTCGGGTCCGATGATGTGTAGGGCCTTGAATGCATGGGTAAGGAGCTTTAAGGTGATTCTCTTGTTGATGGGGAGCCAGTGAAGGTTCATTATGTGTTTGGTGATGTGGCATTGGAGAGGGATGTTGAGGATGAGTCTGGCTGAGGCGTTCTGGATACGTTGGAGTCTCTTTTGGAATTTGATGGTGGAGCTGGCATAGAGTGCATTGCCGTAGTCCAACTGGCTGCTGACAAGGGCGTGGGTGACTGTTTTCCTGGTTTCAGTAGGGATCCACTTCAAGATTTTTCGTAGCAGGTGGAGAATGTGGAAGCATGTTGAGGTGGTGGCATTGATTTGTCGGTTCATGGAGAGGGATGAGTCCAGGATGAAGCCTAGATTTCGTGCATGGTCTGATGGGGTTCGAGGGTGACCGAGGGCTGTGGGCCACCAGGAGTCATCCCATGAGGATTTATTGGGTCCGAGGAGGAGGACTTCGGTTTTGTCTGTGTTCAGTTTGAGCCAGTTGTCATTCATCCAGGTGGCGACTGCTGTTAGGCCTTTATGGACGTTCTTTTTGGTGGTGGTGGGATCTCCTTTGGCCGGGAAGGGGAGTAGTGAAATGGAGCGGTAGTTATTCGGGTCTGTGGGGTCTGCCGAGGGTTTCTTCAGCAGGGGTTTCAGTTCTGCGTGCTTCCAGACATCTGGGAAGGTGCCGGTTTTGATGGAGCAGTTGATGGTGTGCTTGCTTTGTTAAATATGTGATGAGGGCATGGGTCCAAGGGTGCACCAGAGTGGATGAATTTCATGATTCTGAGGGTGTCCTCTGTGGTGAGGGGGGTCCAGATAGTCTGTGTGTGTGGGGGGGTAAATTTGGGAGGGGTGTTGGGTGTAGGGGAGTGGGTGGTGGAGGTTGAGTTATGAGGTGTGAAACGTTCATAGATGTTGAAGATCTTGCAGTGGAAGTGGGCAGTGAGGGTATTGCAGAGATCCTGGGAGGGTGGAATGTTGGTGGTGTCGCTGTTGGGTTTAGAGAATTCCTTAATGTCTGAGAACAGCTCCTTGCTGTTGTGTGCGTTAGAATTGATTCTGTCTTGGATGGCTGTTTTTTGTGTGGTTTTTATGAGGTGGTGGTGGGTGGTGTTTGCTTCCTTAAAGGCAGCTTTTTCCAGAAGGGTCTTGCTGGATCTCCAGGCTCTTTCCAATCGTCTGCAGTGGTGTTTAGAGTCCTGAAGGGTCGGAGTTAACCAGCTGGCCTTGTTGGTGGTTTGGCGGTTGGATGGTTTTTTGAGGGGGGCGAGGATGTTTTAGCAGTCTGTAATCCAGAGGTGGAGGTTGTGGAAGTAAGTGGGGAGGATTTGTTTAGGGTACGGTGTAATTGGTCTTGGGTGATGTTGTTCCAGTTTCTGAGGGGTGGGTGGTACTGTCAGAGGTGGGTGGTGGGTTTGTTGAAGGAGAAGTGTAATCAGTGGTGGTCAGTCCAGAGTAGTTTGGTGATGTTATTGACTGAGATGTGGTTGCCTGAGGAGAAGATTGGGTCGAGGGTGTGGCCGGCTGCGTGGGTTGGGTAATTTACTAGTTACTTCAACCCGATGGTTCCAAGGTTTTCCAGGAGGGTGGAAGTATTGTGATCATTGGAGTTATCAAGATGGAAGTTGAGGTCACCAAGGAGGATGTAGTCTGTTGAGGCGAGGGCATGGGGTGCGATATGGTCAGTGATGGAGTTGCAGAAGGCAGGACGAGGTCCGGGAGGTCTGTAGATGAGGGTGCCGCAGAGGGTGGTGTTGGGTTTGGCCTGGATCTTGAAGTGTAGGTGTTCTAGGCCTGGTGAGTGGTCATCGGAGCTGGTTGCGACTTGGATGGTATGTTTGTGGATGATGGCGAGGCCTCCTCCAGGTCGGTTGCTGCGGTCTTTGTGACAGATCTTGTAGCCTTCAGGTATTGCAGTGGCGATGTGGGGTTTAGCCAGGTCTCGGTGAGGAAGGCGACGTCTGGGGAGGTGGAATCGTGCAGGTTCCAGATTTCGAGGGCGTGCTTGTCGATGGAGCGGGTGTTGAGGAGGATGCAGTTTAGGTAATTGTGGCTGTTTTTGGGTGGGTTAGTTGGTTGGGTTGTGGCCGGAGGGAGGGGAAGGAGTTGCGGCAGGTAAAAGGTCCGAAGGTGTTGTTCCGGGATGCGTGGTGGCAGGCAGACGATCTACCAGTGTTGAGCATGTGGAGGGTGCTGGCGTCGTAGTGGCGGCTGTTTTTGGAGTCAAGGTTTGTGGCGTTGGGTGCGGTCGGGGCGCGGATGGGCTTGCCTTTGGCGTGCCTTTGGCACACCAGCGGCGCGCTCGCTGCGCTCGTCTGCTGCACGGTCACACAGGGAGCGGCATTAAATACAGCAGGAAGGTGGGCGGGCTGGTTAGCTGGATAGGGGTAGGTGTGAAATGAAAACAGAGCAAGCAGGATACAGTAGAATACAACAAAAATACATAGGGAGGAGGGAGAGAGAGAGAACTTACTTCAATGGTGCTGGGAGCAGCATTAAATACAGCAGGAAAGTGGGCGGGCTTGTTAGGGGTAGGTGTGAAATGAAAACAGAGCTAGCAGGATACAGTAGAATACAACAAAAATACATAGGGAGGAGGGAGAGAGAGAGAACTTACTTCAATGTCGCTGGGAGCAGCATTAAATGCATACAAATTAAGATCTTTCATCAATAATTTCAACTCATGTGGGGTAAAGAATCTATCTGATAGATTAAATATCATTTTGGCACTCCTTTCTAATTCCATCTCTATTTCATTTCTCTTGATTTCTTTCCCCCTCTACTTCCTCTGAATTGGCCTCTTCTAGAGGGTGTTTGATATGCCTCTGATTGAGAGGTTTGTGTTCCTGAAGCTCTTTCCTGTAACCCCCCTTTGCTGTCTCCAAGGGGGAACCCCTAAAAATGATTCTCAGAATTGGGGTGAGTTCTCTGAGGTGCTGGTTTTGGTGCATGTTGATAATTTTGATTACCCCCTTTGGGTCTTGCTCCTTGTTTTTGCCAATGTGGGGATTGGGAATATTTGTCCAAACTAGAATATCTATTTTTGAGTGAGATATCATATCCTATTGTCTCTCTTAGAATTCTATAGTTATCAGGTTTTTGTGTATTTCCTTTCCTGTTGGTTGCAATATACCCTTTGTTATTTTTTTTATTTTTAGTATGGTTGTTTTTATAATTATTAGTTTTATTTGGGAAAGGTGATTTGAAGGCAATTTGATTTTGGCCCTGATTATATTCAGATGCCTGTTCTTGTGTAACAGAGGTTTTGGTAACTATTTTCTTCTTGTATGAATAAACTTGATCAGTTCTAAGGTCTCTTAGAAGTTTTAATTTTTCTTAGTTCTAATTCTTTAGCGTCATTATCTACCCTTTTCTGGATTATTTCCATTCTTGGATATTTTCAAAGGGCTGAACCTTAGTTACAATTCGGTCTATTTGAACCTTGAGGGATTCTAATTCATATCCCCTATATTTTATAAAAAGTTTAATCAATGCTTTGGAACAATTGTGTAAAATCTGTTCCCATTCTGATTGGTATTCAACTTCATCCATATTGAACGCTGGAAATTTGAATATTCTGAGACCCCTAGGGATAACATCATGTAAAATATAATTGTTAAGTAATACTAGATCTTGCCACTCTTTAGCATCTTGCATAAGTATTTTTTCTAAATCCCTAAACAATTGAATGGGGTCCTCAGAACTCACTCCAACCGTGTTACCTTCTAATAACTTAAGAGAGCGCTGTCTATTCATTCTCAAATTGTTAGTTCCAAAAAAATTTCAAATTGGTTGCTTGTTCAGCCATTTTGTAGCAAATCTGATACTGCAGCTACTTAATAGAATCAAAGATACTAACAAACAAACAAACAAAGAACAAATGTACAAAACATTAAAGTAGCGCTGCTAGAGTAAAATATGTGTGTCTAGCACAGAGTATAATAAAATGCAAACCTGCTGAAAAAATATAAAAAGTATAAAGATTTTAAAACCTTAGAAGTGTATATATATATATATATATATATATATATATATATATATACACAGTGGGGAAAAAAGTATTTAGTCAGCCACCAATTGTGCAAGTTCTCCCACCTAAGAAGATGAGAGAGGCCTGTAATTTTCATCATAGGTATACCTCAACTATGAGAGACAAAATGTGAAAAAAAAATCCAGACAATCACATTGTCTAATTTGGAAAAAAATTATTTGCAAATTATGGTGGAAAATAAGTATTTGGTCACCTACAAACAAGCAAGATTTCTGGCTCTCACAGACCTGTATCTTCTTCTTTAAGAGGCTCCTCTGTCCTCCTCTCATTACCTGTATTAATGGCACCTGTTGTTACAAACTTGTTATCAGTATAAAAGACACCTGTCCACAACCTCAAACAGTCACACTCCAAACTCCACTATGGTGAAGACCAAAGAGCTGTCGAAGGACACCAGAAACAAAATTGTAGACCTGCACCAGGTTGGGAAGACTGAATCTGCAATAGGCAAGCAGCTTGGTGTGAAATCATCTACGGGAGCAATAATTAGAAAATGGAAGACATACAAGACCGCTGATAATCTCCCTTGATCTGGGGCTCCATGCAAGATCTCACCCCGTGGGATCAAAATGATCACAAGAACGGTGAGCAAACATCCCAGAACCACATGGGGGGACCTAGTGAATGGCCTGTAGAGAGCTGGGACCAACATAACAAAGACTACCATCAGTAACACACTACCCCGCAGGGACTCAGATCCTGCAGTGCCAGACGTGTCCCCCTGCTTAAGCCAGTACATGTCCGGGCCCGTCTGAAGTATGCTAGAGAGCATTTGGATGATCCAGAAGCGGATTGGGAGAATGTCATATGGTCAGATGAAACGAAAGTAGAACTATTTGGTAGAAGCACAACTTGTCGTGTTTGGAGGAGAGAGAACACCATACCTACTGTGAAGCATGGGGGTGGCAACATCATGCTTTGGGGCTGTTTCTCTTCAAAGGGAACAGGATGACTGATCCATGTACATGAAAGAATGAATGGGGCCATGTATCCCCACTTCCATCAGCAAGGGCATTGAAGATGAAACATGGCTGGGTCTTTCAGCATGACAATGATCCCAAACACACAGCCTGGGCAACGAAGGAGTGGCTTTGTAAGAAGCATTTCAAGGTCCTGGAGTGGCCTAGCCAGTCTCCAGATCTCAACCCCATAGAAAACCTTTGGAGGGAGTTTAAAGTCTGTGTTGCCCAACGAAAGCCCCAAAACATCACTGCTCTAGAGGAGAACTGCATGCAGGAATGGGCCAACATACCAGCAACAATGTGTGACAACCTTGTGAAGACTTACAGACGTCTCTCATCTTCTTGAGTGGGAGAACTTGCACAATTGGTGGCTGACTAAATACTTTTTTCCCCACTGTGTGTCTATATATATATATATATATATATATATATATATATACTTCTAAGGTTTTAAAATCTTTATACTTTTTATATTTTTTCAGCAGGTTTGCATTTTATTATACTGTAAATTGTCATCCCAGACCGTTTATCCTCCACCCATTTCCCAAAAGGCAAAAATCAACATAAAATTAAAGAATAAAAATATAACACCTTAGGCTGTGTATAATGAATGCACTTAAATGTGGAGATCACCACAGTAAGCTTGTAATTTACATATATGCACAGGACTGAACTTCAATAATCAAAGTGTGCACCAAACTTGTGGCTATTGCCACAAGATAGATACAGTGGGGAAAAAAAGTATTTAGTCAGCCACCAATTGTGCAAGTTCTCCCACTTAAGAAGATGAGAGAGGCCTGTAATTTTCATCATAGGTATACCTCAACTATGAGAGACAAAATGTGGAAACAAATCCAGACAATCACATTGTCTGATTTGGAAAGAATTTATTTGCAAATTATGGTGGAAAATAAGTATTTGGTCAATATCAAAAGTTCATCTCAATACTTTGTTATATATCCTTTGTTGGCAATAACAGAGGTCAAACGTTTTCTGTAAGTCTTCACAAGGTTGTCACACATTGTTGCTGGTATGTTGGCCCATTCCTGCATGTAGATCTCCTCTAGAGCTGGGCAACACGGACTTTAAATTCCCTCCAAAGGTTTTCTATGGGGTTGAGATCTGGAGACTGGCTAGGCCACTCCAGGACCTTGAAATGCTTCTTATGAAGCCACTCCTTCGTTGCCCAGGCGGTGTTTTTGGGATCATTGTCATGCTGAAAGACCCAGCCATGTTTCATCTTCAATGCCCTTGCTGATGGAAGTGGGGATACATGGCCCCATTCATTCTTTCATGTACATGGATCAGTCATCTTGTTCCCTTTGCAGAGAAACAGCCCCAAAGCATGATGTTACCACCCCAATGCTTCACAGTCGGTATGGTGTTCTCTCTCCTCCAAACACGACAAGTTGTGTTTCTACCAAATAGTTCTACTTTGGTTTCATCTGACCATATGACCTTCTCCCAATCTGCTTCTGGATCACCCAAATGCTCTCTAGCATACTTCAGACGGGCTCGGACATGTACTGGCTTAAGCAGGGGGACACGTCTGGCACTGCAGGATCTGAGTCCCTGCGGGGTAGTGTGTTACTGATGGTAATCTTTGTTACGTTGGTCCCAGCTCTCTACAGGTCATTCACTAGGTCCCCCCATGTGGTTCTGGGATGTTTGCTCACCGTTCTTGTGATCATTTTGATCCCACGGGGTGAGATCTTGCGTGGAGCCCCAGATCGAGGGAGATTATCAGCGGTCTTGTATGTCTTCCATTTTCTAATTATTGCTCCCACAGATGATTTCACACCAAGCTGCTTGCCTATTGCAGATTCAGTCTTCCCAGCCTGGTGCAGATCTACAATTTTGTTTCTGGTGTCCTTCGACAGCTCTTTGGTCTTCACCATAGTGGAGTTTGGAGTGTGACTGTTTGAGGTTGTGGACAGGTGTCTTTTATACTGATAACAAGTTTGTAACAATAGGTGCCATTAATACAGGTAATGAGTGGAGGACAGAGGAGCCTCTTAAAGAAGAAGATACAGGTCTGTGAGAGCCAGAAATCTTGCTTGTTTGTAGGTAATCAAATACTTATTTTCCACCATAATTTGCAAATAAATTCTTTCCAAATCAAACAATGGGGGGTAGTTATCAACGCGTCTACTTTTCCTGCCTTCGCCGGCCCAATACGCCCGCCTAAGCTTGCCTCACATCGCCGCCGCGGACCTGCAAAAATTTGCCTGTTATCAAAAAAGCTGTCAAAAAGCCGCGCACCAAGTATGAGTTATCACTCATCCGATCTTGCTGCTCTTCGGCTTTTTTACAGCTTTCTTGCTAGCCTGTCACTAAGCACCCACACTAAACTACACTGTTCTACCCCCTATACCGGCGCCCCCGGGGCCCCCTGCAACTAAATAAAGTTACTAACCCCTAAACCGCCGCTCCTAGACACTGCTGCAACTCTTATAAATGTATTAACCCCTAAACTGCCGCTCCTAGACACTGCTGCAAGTCTTATAAATGTATTAACCCCTAAACCGCCGCTCCCGGACACCGCTGCCACCTACATTATACCTAGTAACCCCTATCCTGCCCCCCCTATACCGTCGCCCTCTATAATAAAGTTATTAACCCCTATCCTGCTGATCCCGCACCTCGCTGCAACTAAATAAATAGTTTAACCCCTAAACCGCCGCTCCCTGACCCCGCAGCAACCTATATTAAACTTATTAACCCCTATCCTGCCCCCCTACAACGTCGCCACCTATAATACATTTATTAACCCCTATCCTGCTCCCCACTACACCGCCGCCACTGTAATAAAATTATTAACCCCTAAACCTAAGTCTAACACTAACCCTAACACCTCCTAACTTAAATATTAATTAAATAAATCTAAATAATATTTATATTATGAACTAAATTAATCCTATTTAAAACTAAATACTTACCTTTAAAATAAACCCTAATATAGCTACAATATAAATAATAATTATATTGTAGCTATCTTAGGATTTATATTTATTTTACAGGTAACTTTCAATTTATTTTAACTAGGTACAATAGCTATTAAATAGTTATTAACTATTTAATAGCTTACCTAGCTAAAATAAAGAGAAATTAACCTGTAAAATAAAAACTAACCTAAGTTACAATTACACCTAACACTATACTATACTTTAATAAATTATTCCTATTTAAAACTAAATACTTACCTGTAAAATAAACCCTAAGATAGCTACAATGTAATTAATAATTACATTGTAGCTATCTTAGGATTTATATTTTTTTTTACAGGTAACTTTGTATTTATTTTAGCTAGTTAGAATAGTTATTAAATAGTTATTAACTATTTTATAACTACCTAGCTAAAAGAAATACAAAATTACCTGTAAAATAAATCCTAACCTAAATTACAATTAAACCTAACACTACACTATCATTAAATGAATTAAATAAATTAACTACAAATAACTACAATTAAATACAATTACATAAACTAACTAAAATACAAAAAAAGTATAACTTCTGCTGCTCTGGGTCTCCTCTTCGGTTCCATCGCTGCTCGGCTGAGTGAAGATGACTAAAGGTAGGATGATCTTCAGGGGATTAGTGTTAGGTTATTGTAAGGGGGATTTGGGTTAGATTAGGGGTATATGGGTGGTGGGTTTTAATGTTGGGGGGGTTGTATTTTTCTTTTACAGGCAAAAGAGCTGAATTCTTTGGGGCATGCCCCCACAAAAGGCCCTTTTAAGGGCTGGTAAGGTAAAAGAGCTTTGAACTTTTTTAATTTAGAATAGGGTAGGGCATTTTTTTATTTTGGGGGGCTTTGTTATTTTATTAGGGGGCTTAGATTAGGTGTAAGATTAGGTGTAAGTAGCTTAAAATTGTTGTAATATTTTAAAATGTTTGTAACTTATTTTTTTTATTTTTTGTAACTAAGCTTTTTTTTTGTAGAATAGGGTTTAATAACTTTATTATAGAGGGCGGCGGTATTGGGGGGGCAGGATAGGGGTTACTAGGTATAATGTAGGTGGCGGTGGGCTCCGGGAGCGGCAGTTTAGGGGTTAATACATTTATTATAGTTGCGGCGGGGTCAGGGAGCGGCGGTTTAGGGGTTAATATGTATAGAGCAGCTTGCGGTGGGCTCCGGGAGCGGCGGTTTAGGGGTTAACATATTTATTATAGTGTCAGTGGGCTCCAGGAGTGGCGGTTTAGGGGTTAACATATTTATTATAGTGTCGGTGGGCTCCGTGAGCGGCGGTTTAGGGGTTAATATGTATAGAGTAGCTTGCGGTGGGCTCCGGGAGCGGCAGTTTAGGGGGTAATAACTTTATTTAGTTGCGGCGGTGTAGGGGGGCAGATTAGTGGTGTTTAGACTCGGGGTACATGTTAGGGTGTTAGGTGTAGACATCTCCCATAGGAATCAATGGGATGTCGGGCAGCAGCGAACTTGTACTTTCGCTATGGTCAGACTCCCATTGATTCCTATGGGATCCGCCGCCTCCAGGGTGGCGGATTTTAAAACCAAGTACGCTGGGCCGGAAAAGTGCCGAGTGTACCTGCTAGTTTTTTGATAACTAGCAAAAGTAGTCAGATTGTGCCGCACTTGTGTGCGGAACATCTGGAGTGACGTAAGAATCGATCTGTGTCGGACTGAGTCCGGCGGATCGAAGTTTACATCACAAAATTCTACTTTTGCCGGTCTCTAGCCTTTGATAACTAAGGCGAATGAGCCTCGCCACAAATACGCTGTGGAATGCCAGCGTATTTGAGGTTGACGGCTTGATAACTAGGCCTCAATGTGATTGTCTGGATTTTTTTCCACATTTTGTCTCTCATAGTTGAGGTATACCTATGATGAAAATTACAGGCTTCTCTCATCTTCTTAAGTGGGAGAACTTGCACAATTGGTGGCTGACTAAATAATTTTTTGCCCCACTGTACAGCTATGCTTTATAGATTATCAAATTATATAAAGCAAACTAATACTGTAAACTTGCAGTTGCCACAATATAAATACTGCCTGTGCTATACATGTGCTTAAAAAGTCTCTACACTTAATTTGTTACTTCCAAGCATATTTTATTTTATTTTATTTTCAAAGTGTGCACCAAACTTATCACTTTAAACATATCAGATGCCACAAATAAAAACAGCAAATGAAAATTGACACTTCACAAGTGAAAAGTATGGGGCCCCAATACTGCTGTTGAACATATATAGTCTCTGAAACCAGGCACTTTGATTATTGAAGTTCAGTCCTGTGCATATATGTAAATTACAAGCTTACTGTGGTGATCTCCACATTTAAGTGCATTCATTATACACAGCCTAAGGTGTTAGATTTTTATTCTTTAATTTTATGTTGATTTTTGCCTTTTGGAAAATGGGTGGAGGATAGATGGTCTGGAATGACAATTTACACCCATAAAAGTAATAAATGTTTGAAACCACTGTGCAGCCTTTGTCCTTCTTTGATTGATAGTCATTGCTTTTCAATCCTTTCTATTTAAGTATAATTGCATATTATTTTGAGACAGCTAACATGGATAGTGCACCTCTAAGTTTAAAGTTTTTTTGCATATATATATAAAGTATATAAGAAAGTGCACTCCAAAAAGAATGTAGCAAAAAAAGTCTAAATTCAGACAATAAAATACCTTACATGCTAAGACCCAAGCAGGAAGAAATGTCCTTGTAATATATTGCAGTTCAATATAAACAGTCAGTGTGTGATGTTTGAATCAGATGGAAATGCTGCTCTTCTTATATGGGTAACTCCATCCACCCCAAACCAGAATTCTGAAACAAAAAGAAGGAGAAAAGTGCAAACCCCGATTCAATTGTAGTGTTACAAAATGTATTTCAGCCTCACAAGCTAATGTGGCTACTCACAAGATTAAAAACATGCAAAAGCCCATCAAAGAAGAAAGTGGTGAAGTGAACGACACTTAGCTCACGATCTGATGGAGAGATGTTGTTTCACCTGTCTGTTTTCAAATGTTCCTGTATAAGGAGTTTGTACAACTCCAAACTGCTTCAAACCCAATATGTTATCTATCGTGTGAAGTGCCAATGTG
This sequence comes from Bombina bombina, assembly GCF_027579735.1. NCBI lineage: Eukaryota > Metazoa > Chordata > Amphibia > Anura > Bombinatoridae > Bombina > Bombina bombina. The sequence continues at coordinate 872,034,619 of NC_069501.1, read as the reverse complement.
GGCAGAGCCATATTTGGGAGATCACTAGTTGTATTAGGGACCATATAATCGAACATAAAAGCACTATTAAGACTAATAACCAACTAGCTCCCATAGCTTGCCACTTTAATCTAATGGGTCACGCTGTGAATTAACTTAGATTTCAAATAATTGAGTTTGTACCTAGGCCAAGGAGAGGAGGCAACAGAGACCTTTTATTGAAACAAAGGGAATGTTTCTGGGTACATGAATTGGGTACTTTGGAGCCGGATGGCCTTAATAAAGATTGGGAACTTACTGAATTCTTGTAAGGTTCTGCTGTCCTGATTTTGATGTTCTGAATAAATTTGTGTTGAGTAATAATTCATGGATAGTGCATTTTTGAGTATTAATTCTATGAATAGGATTTGTAGTGAGCTAAATAAATATTAAGCATAGTTCAGTGTCAATATACTGTAGTTGTATTCATCCTTAACCCCCTGATATTATAAATGTACTAAGACTGGAATATAAACAGTTAATATTGCAACTACTCCTCGACTGCCCCCTTGTGGTGTAAGGGTATATAAGGATGGTTTTGTATCATATGTTTTTATTGCATGACTAAGGAAAGGTGTTCCTGAAACGCTGCTTGTCTTGTGTGCTGAATAAACCTTCTTTTTTCACTTTTTGCTGCCACCTTTTTTGGATTTGCTTTGATTTACCTGGGGGTACAGGTGGTTATCTCTGTCTGGCGTGCAGTGGTCTGTGTGCTGGACTGTGTTGCTTGTATTTTTGGATCCAATGTCGCTATGCCATACGCAGAAAATATCGTCAATATAGAGCCACCAAGTGGCACCATATTTAAGAAACCATGTATTTTTATATACAAAAGATTCTTTGAAGTTACTCATGAAGCCATTTGCGTATGCAGGGGCGACATTGTATCCCATGGCAGTATCTTTCTTCTGAAGGTAAAAAGTATCTATAAAGGGAAAATCATTTGAATATAGAATAATCTCTAGTAAATGAATAAAGAATTGTATTTCTTTCTCTTTATATATTCCCTCAGTGCACAGAAGTTTATATACTGCCTGGGTACCACTTGTGTGTTTTATGGAAGTATGCAAACTGGAGACGTCAAGTGTGAACAAAATACATTTATTATTTGGTAAATCAATTTCTTTCAATTTCTCTAGGAAGTCATAGGTATCTCTAATATAGGAAGATGATATAGTAACAAGAGGTTGTAACACCTTATCCAGGAATGTGGCCATGTTAGTGAATATAGACCCTGACCCAGCAACTATGGGCCTACCAAGTGGTTTCTGTTTATTTTTATGTATTTTGCAGAGACAATATATCACAGGTCTAATTTGATATTCTACAAAACAGAAGAGCTGAGGAGCGCTTACGTTCCTGGAGACGGTCTGTGAGCAAAAAGAAAGCCGGTTGCTCTGTTGAGCAGGAAGTAGATCCACTGTGATAGCTTGTTGCAATTGTCAGTGATGGTCTCCTTCCTGTGTCACTGTAGTGATGATGGACGCTGCCTGAGAAAGAAGGGGGTGTATTCTCCAAAACACCTCCAGCAGGAAACAAACTGTGAAGAGAGAACAAAGACAGGCGCAGCCCAATTCAAGTGTAGTATTCTTTAATTCAGTGTAAGCACACGTACAAATGGCTACTTACAAAATGCACGAATAAAAACTGCATATAAAGGTATCTTTACATCCAAACTGTATTGTGTGACATACAGCTATAAAAACAATTTTATAGCTGTATGTCACACAATACAGTTTGGATGTAAAGATACCTTTATATGCAGTTTTTATTCGTGCATTTTGTAAGTAGCCATTTGTACGTGTGCTCTTACACTGAATTAAAGAATACTACACATGAATTGGGCTGCGCCTGTCTTTGTTCTCTCTTCCTAATTTGATATTCTACCTTTAAATTTTCCTTCAAATCCTTAAATATTATTTTATCCTTAACTTCCTTTTCCAAAATGCTACCAATCTCTTTGTAAATTGTAATGGTTGGATCATATGACAATGCTTCATATACATTTGTATCATTTAGTTGTGATTCAATTTCCTTTATATACTCATTTTGGTTTAAGATGACAAGGGCTCCACCTTTGTCCGCTCCCTTGTAAATAACATGTTTCTTATTTTTCAATGAGGATAAGTGCAGCATATCCGTCTTGTGTTGGCAATATCTTTTTTGAAACAAAAAAAAATTGTTTACATTTTTTTTTTCAATATCTCTCAAGACAAGGCTAGAAAAAGTGCAGATACTATGGTCATTGATATTGGGGTTAAATGTACTTTTCTGGGGGGGCGGAGCCAGCCAGGTAGGTGAGCTGTCGCACATCTTGTAAGCTCCAAACAAAGTTTCATCTAACACCTCTCACCTCCCATAAAAGACATCTTAAAACTCCTGAATCTCCCTGTTAATCTTACCCTGGACATCTAGCCCTAGAAACAGAGAGATACTACACGCCTTTAAGGAGCTTGAAGCAGGTGGAGACAGAGCACTGTTAGAGAGATGCCGGCGGCCATCTTGATCGCCAGACGCAGTTAAAACGACTTCAAATTCTTTATTACTATACAAAGCCAAATAGCACAATCCTCTTACAGCAGCTCAACAACAACTCATTTATCTGAGGTGTACATACTAGACTAAGGGTCCTCTCTGGCTGGATGACACCTACACTTAGTGGCGCTAATATGGAGGGGATTATTGATTTCTTTAATGAGCTTTGAAGACTACACCAGGATCATCATTGCGCTCTAGAAGATGAGTTGCACACAGCGTTTAGCTATAATGACACGCAAACTGCTACACAGCCAACCTTTACCACAGCTTCCCCTGCAGAGTGTGTTGGTGGGGGCACTTAGGGGTCACGGTGCTCTCTGTCTAACCCTACCAACCTGACATTTACTTCGGGTTATGTGGGATCTTGGAAGGATCAGTGAAGGTTGGTAGACCGAGGCACATTCTTGAGAGAAACGTGGCTCTTTCATGGAAGAGTACACACACATCTACAGAGCACTGGCCGGTCATGACAACACCTCAGGTGAAACACACAAGGAGCTTAGTCCAAAGTATGTATAGCAGTCAGCTACAAATCCCTCGTACTTCTTCACTCTTCAGGCCCCCTGACATTTTGTGTGCAGACTGGTCACCCTTTCAGTTGGATCCTGGAGGACTATAACAGCAACCTGAGGATTATTCTCTTAGACCGCAACTTTATTTTGCCTCCTATATCAGCCAACTGAACGATGAGACATGGCAGACCGCCTTGCTCATATACCCACTACCAGCTCCTCCTCTTTCTTAAGATGGCTTGGAATAGAGATGACATATGATATACAGGTTTTCCTGAGAAGTGGGGTCACAAGAAGACTTGATACAGATACAGATGGATAAGACGGTTATTTGCTTATTTTTATATTTTGCAGCCTATATTAAGATGTCACATACTCTGAACTATACATATATACAAAGTGACTTGCATTAAGGTTTATGTTCTTACTATTAATCATGGTTTAAAGTGAGCAAAGTTTTAATATTTAAGTGGCAGATATCTTTTAATACTGGGAACTCGTTACGATAGCAGCAATATAAGATGCATTAGTTCCCTAGCCAGTCCTGGATAGTCACTTTGTGCTCGGTTGCTCTTTTATAAATAAGGAAATTTGGTATAGAATGTGCCTAAATATATCCAAATGTTTGACTTTAGGTTATACACTTTACAAATGTATATTGCACTGCTTACTTGGTAGATGTGTTATCTGTATCTGTTTTGCATGTTAAACTTACAATAACATTTCCTGATAGATGCAATGGCCATTTTCAGCCACTATAGGGGAGTTAAAGTTCAGCTACAACCTGAACTATACGGCAAACTTATGTGATTTAATTGCCTCTGTCAACTGTTCCAGTTTTTCTTGAGACTCCCTGTCCTGGGAATTGTGATTTGTTCCCCATAAGTATATTTAATAAGCACAGACTTAGGGCATCATTGGAAACGTTAGACATACTCCCTAGAAATCTGAAACTGGCATCTATTAATTATTTATAGCTTCTCTCTCATTTGATATTTACATCCTACATGGAGAGTGTCCATCACTCTGCTTAGAATGCCCCAGTTATAGAAATGTAAAGGAGTTTAAGACAAGGCTTGCCACCTCAACCTTTTTATCCTCAATATGCTACTGGAGTAACTGTATTTACCTATCTGTGCTCCCTAAATGGCTTGTTGCTGTTTATGGTATACTAACCTGTACATTTACTATTGTTTAAAGCTCATGAACTTTACTACATGTCCCTCTTCTTTAATCATAGATATGTGCTAGCAGATTAGATACACCATTGCTGGGTATAAGCCCCATACCCAGTAGGTGAGATATACATATGAGAAAAGAAGGAATATATTTTTTTCTCTTTTTAAGAAAATATAGCTACATATAAATTAAAATTATTAGTGTTGAAACAGGTATGGTAATATAATATATATTCAGGCTGTCTCTATGCCAAGATACTTGTTTTACCCACTTGTCAGTGTTATATTTAGCATGTAACCAGATATACACATAAATAACACTAAATGCTCCTATCTCATCTCTGTCTAAGTTAAGCCAAGCTGTTAGCTTATTATATTTTAATTTGTAGTCAATACATTCAAGGTGAGTTCATTCTCTATCCGATGGCACCTATATATATATATATATATATATATATATATATATATATATATATATATATATATATATATATATATATATGTTGCGGCTTATTGAATATATTTTACCAACCACCTCCCCCCCCACCCCTCTCACTAAAGGAACCCTATAATATTTAAGCTGTCTCTCATCACTGTACAGAATTTTGACACTTGATGGTCTGCAGGGTGTATTACAGGTGACACTACATGTATATCTTGTTTATTCCTATACTAGTTCTTAAGGTTATCCTCTTCCTTTGCGTGAGACATATTGTAAGCCTTTATAATCTGTTGACATAGCTGTTACTTGACGTGTAGCTCTGTAGTGAAACTGTAGCTATATTACTAGTGTGGGCTGGACCCATACCACCATTATCCCTCAGGTTCTCCCAGCACATAATACCCTGACCGAGCTACATAAACCATCTTTACACAAATGATCTTGACCTTGGGGTTTCATTATGCCGAACAGGACACTAGCTCACCAGGTAACCAATTTATCTAACCTTATTTTTCAGTAGCGTATATCTCTATGTGATGTCATATAGGGATAGGCTGTTCTACAATGTTATAGTTTTAATTACAGAAAAATGAATAAATAAAAAAAGACAGAAAGGGAAGAAAAAAAAAAACTTGTTCTAAGCTTTTATGTAACCAATCAATAAGTTTTCATATGGAGACATGACTTTTACTGCATGCGGCCTACCACACTTTAATGACCACCCCCCCCCCCATATAATATAATATAGTATGCTTCCTTGATACGGTAGACTAACTATGCGGCTTCTCTAGCCTATGCTGCACCCCTTAGGGTTTTTCTAACAGTAACTCTTTACCTACAGCAGTCTACCAACATTGTTCACCCCTACCTATAAGTTGAGTTTAACATTTTGCATCTAATAATTCACTCTTGCTAAATTACTCTAAGCCTACAGGTCCAAAAGTGACCACTCAAATTGCTAATTTGAGTTCATGTAAAATAGAAAAAGAGGTTCCATAAGCTTATTCATATTGAGAATTTTGTCTTCTATTTATATAGAAGTTGTCACATTGAAATGTACCATTTATGTTTGTCTTAATGATATGCTTCATATAAGCTGTAATGTTTTTGCACAACCTCAATAAAAAAAAAATGTACTTTTCTGTCTCAAACCCATCTTTGTGCATGTCAATATATCATCTGATGTAGGAACATTGATCTTATTATCACTATATTTATTAGAAAAAAGACACTTTTAATTTTATACTGCAAAACAATCTGTGTAGTTCTTGTTTAAGTAGAAATAAATTACCTTTGTTAACCGGGCAATATGTAAGCCCCTTATTTAAAAAACACATTTCTGCTTCTGTTAAATTAACATCAGAAATATTGTCTACAATGTTATCATGCGTACTATCCAGCAAATTAGTCCCACAATCATTATTAATAGAAACTTTTGCAGACTTCTCAGTGTATATGGATCAGGTGCCTGGGTAGTGTGTGTCATAAGTCCCATATGGGAACCACTACTCACCAGGTTGCCACTCTCACATCCTATGTTTAGTGTTTCTTGTTGTGGTTTCCCCACTGCACTTGACGGGTTTCTTCGGTCCTGGGGGTACTGGCTTTGTGCGGATGTTTGCTACCGCCCCTCTGGTGTCGACATCGGAATCCTTTGTCAAAAAAAAAGCTGATGATTTAGACTCACTCTGCGTCACACCAGGATTGCATTGTTTGTTCCGTCTTTGCCATTGTGGGCATGGTTTAGTAAAGCCAATCTGATTCATTCTCTGTGACCAAAATAGACATTACCTTGGGTATAATCTTGCTCATCACGATAAAACATTGTATGTTTCCTTTCTTTCAGTACTTTTTTGTAATCATTAACAAATTTAGTAACATTGTCAACCATTGTTTTGTATTCATCCAAAGGTATATTTTGTTGAAATTCATGTTTAGCGGTTTCGATCTCAGACTTATACTTTTGTAATCTCCTTCTGTGCATACTCAACAGTCCATGTAATGATGTCGAAAGAACACTTGTTGAGGATACTCTCAAATCTTTTGCTGTAGTCTGGTCTATCTGCAAAGAGTGCCGGGCAAGTTGACATCCTTAGGCCACTCGGTATTCATCTGTTTGATACTATCTTTCTACAGCTGTTTACTCAATCTCTCTTTAGGAGCATAGTTGAGGAAATCGCTAGTACCTGCAACAGTTGAGAAAATGAATTGGACAGCCTCTTCAGAGTATCCAAAAGTTTTGGCACCTTTTTGCAAACCAGATACTTCAGTGGTCATTGTGGGGTGCAAGTATTACAACTGGTAAGCATATACAAATATAGATATAAGGAAACAGCACACCTTGGTTGAGCAGTCAAAAGTATTCAAAAGAAAGGAAAATCCTCCAGCTGCTAATATAATAAAAAGAGCTTTATTTCACAATGCAGGGCCCCATAAAAAAAGAGAGGTTTCGGGCTTACAATCAGCCCTTATTCATGCTTAACAAGCATTACTGACACAGTGCCTTAAATAAAGCATTTGAAAATTAGAGTGCCAAAAGTGTAACAAATCGATACTGCCACCTAGTGGATAAGTGAAAATGTATATATATTTTAAGAAAAAATAGCAACAGTGGTATTTCAAATATTTCCAGGACGAACACTCTCTCTAGTGGTATAAAAAAATCATCATTAATTCCTACAGAATTATAGTAAAAATAAATATTAAATAAATATATTTGAAAGATAATATATGTGCATATATGTGAAAAAAATTATAAACAAGTAATAATATAATGTTATATCATATAATCAATATTCTTATACATAGTTCATTTAAAGCAAATAAAACAAATAAAAATATAAAAATACAAAAATACAAAGTATTTTACATCGGTCAAACACCCATTGAAGTCAGAGACAGGATCTCTGAACATAAATCCAATATTATATGCAAGAATAAAGAGGCACCAGTATCATCACACTTTTTACAGGCAGGACATAGCATTAGCCAATTACGATTTTATATTCTTGAACAGGTACAGATGCCCAGATGGGGCGGTAATAGGGAGACTATTCTCAGTCAAAGAGAAACATATTGGATAAATTAGTTTGAAACAATGATTCCAAAGGTCTAAACTGAGAGTTGGATTGGACAGTATTCTGGTAATTTAGATACTCTGGCTGTGATACATTTTTATAAATTATATCTATTAATAGATTCTATCTGATTATTGATATCTTCCTTGAGCATACTATGTATAATTGTCAATGCTTGCACCTTCTATTCAGATATCCTTGAGTTTTTTAATTAATGTTACTGAACTAAAACTTTGTATTTTTATTTGTTTTATTTGCTTTAAATGAACTATGTATAAGAGCATTGATTATATAATATAACATTCTATTATCACTAGTTTATAATTATTTTCACATATATACACATATATCTTTCAAATATATTTATTTAATATTTATTTGTTGCTATAATTCTGTAGGTGTTAAAGAGACACTGAACCCATTTTTTTTCTTTCATAATTCAGATAGAGCATGCAATTTTAAGCAACATTCTAATTTACTCTGATTATCAAATTGTCTTCATTCTCTTGGTATTTTTATTTGAAAAGCAAGAATGAAAGTTTAGATGCCGGCCCATTTTTAGTAAACAACCTTGGTTGTTCTTGCTGATTGGTGGAAAACCCACCAATAAACAAGTGCTGTCCAGAGTCCTTAACCAAAAATTGGCTGGCTCCTTTGCTTAGATGCATATTTTTTCAAATAAAGATAGAAAGAGAACAAAGACAACTTGATAATAGGAGTAAATTAGAAAGTTGCTTAAAATTGCATGCTCTATCTGATCTATGAAAAGAAAACATTGAGGTTCAGTGTCCCTTTAATGATGATTTTTTATACTACTAGAGGGAGTGTTTGTCCTGGAAATATTTGAAATACCACTGATGCTATTTTTTCTTAAAATATATATACATTTTCACTTATCCACTAGGTGGCAGTATCGATTACAGTTTTGGAGCTCTAATTTTCAAATACTCTATTTAAGGCACTGTGTCAGCAATGTTTCTTAAGCATGAATAAGGGCTGAGTGTCAGCCTGAAACGTTGCTTTTATTTATGGGACCCTGCATTCTGAAATAAAGCTATTTTTATTATATTAGCAGCTGGAGGAATTTCCTTTCTTTTGTTAACACTAAGTGCTCAGTGACTCTGAGTGGACTGATATGTTTGCTACTTTGAGAGCGTGCTGTGGCACTATGTGATCGTTGTAGCAATAATTCTAACCCTCTATGTGTTTATGCATATGAATGTGTTTTAAGCTTTTACCTTGTTCTTACTAGCAGCAATTGCTCTTATTTGTTGATACTTTGTTGCAATCTGCTAGTTTGATACACAGTATTATTGGTATCTGTAATTAATGGGAAACATCCAGAAGTGAACACGTGATACAGGTATACCTCACTTTACAGTGCTTCACTTTACAGCGATTCGCTAATACAGCGCTCTGTGGAGCTGAAGTTCAGCCCCCAAGGATTTTGAAACAATGCTGTGAGATTGCAAGAAAAGTGACTGCACCATTTTGTTATGTTAGTTCACTCTGTTTACAGCATTACAGTGCAATCTGTGTCTCAGTGCTATAGTCTGGCAAATTTTACTACAGTAATTGATACTATATTACAGATACAGTATTTATTGAATCCTAATTGAATACTGTGCTGTGCTAGTGTTAAACTAAACGTAGCACTACTGCAACCCTAATATACTGTATGTTTGTTCAAACATTTTTTAAAGTCTTTAAACATACTGGCAATTGAAAAAAAAGCTAAAACTGCCTTGTTTCACTTTAAGGCAGTTTTCACTTTACAGCGGGGCTCCGGTCCCTAACCCGCTGTATGAGCGGGGTATACCTGTATATACACAAAAATAAAAGTAATTTCTTTAGCTCTGGTTCAACCTGTGTCATACGTTCAGCATTGATTTTATATCATAGCTTCTTTTCTTATATAATATTTTTTTTTATTTTTTTTTTTATTTTCTGTCATACTAGCTATTTATGTAATGTTAGGTTTCTTTTTTTAATGTATTGTTAGTATTTTTTTTCTTGGTAACTTAGGGTGTGTTAGGTTAGGGGTGTTAGGGGATTAGCTGGTTAGTGGTGTTAGCTGGTTAATGAGTTTAAAAGTTAGTGGGTACTTTGCAATGGGGGTTGTGATGGTTATGGTTTAGCGGTTTAATAGTGCAGAGGGGTACTTTGCAAGTGGGGTTGTGGTGCTTTAGGGGTTAACAGTGTAGCGGTTACTTTGAGATTTGTGGGTGTGGTACTTTAGGAGTTAATAGTGTAGCAGTTACTTTAAGATGTGGGGGTGTGATGGTTTAGCTTAATGCGCTTTCGCCTTTTTCTATCATATATATTACATAATTCTATTAACGGTCTGCACCAATTGAATAAATAAAATGAATAGATTTTGATTTTATTTTTCTCTCCCTTCATTGAAATATTTATTTTGGAAATTAAAACAATAAACCATTATACATTCATTATTTGCTGTAAAATACCAGTAATGCAGTACTTAAAGGGACAGTCTAGTCAAAATTAAACTTTCATGATTCAGATAGGGCATTCAATTTTAAACAACTTTCCAATTTATTTTTATCATAAAATGTGCTTTGTTCTTTTGGTATTCTTTGCTGCAAGATAAATCTAGGTAGACGCAAACTGATTTCTAAACTGTTAAAAATTGCCCCCTATCTCAGTGCATTTTGACAGTTTTTCACAGTTAGACAGAGCTAGTTCCATGTGTTCTATATAGATAACATTGTGTTTACTCCTGTGGAGTTATTTAAGAGTCAGCAGCACTGATTGGCTAAAATACATGTCTGTCAAAGGGTTGAAAAAAGGGGGCAGTCTACAGAGGCTTAGATACAAGGTAATCACACAGGTAAAAAGTGTATTAATATAACAGTGCTGGTTATGCAAAACTGGGAAATGGGTAATAAAGGGATTATTTATATTTTTAAACAATAAAAATTCTGGAGTAGACTGTCCCTGATTTATGTGTTTAAAGTCTATTTAAACAAGCAAATAATCACCTTTACAGTCAAGTCTGAATGTTATAAAAAGTTTCCTGGAATTGTGAAATAATGGAAGGATCTTGTATTGTATATATAATTGCCATCTTTATATGTATTAGATTAATCTTGTATGATATAAGCAGAACATAGAAACATAGAACATAGAACATAGAAAAATTTGAAGATATCCATGAATTAAAATTATTTTTTTACCTACTATCAAAGATAATTAATTAGATTATATTTTCTTCTAAGTGAAGAACATTGGAATGTTAAAGATACATAATACTCATATGTTAAATCAATTAAAGAGATACTAAACCCAAATTTTTTCTTCTTTCACGATTCAGATATGCAACTTTAAGCAACTTTCTTATTTACTCCTATTATAATTTTTTCTTTGTTCTCTTGCTATCTTTAGTTAAAAAAGGATAAATGTCAGGTTAGCATATACATATTTATATATATAAGTAGCACACGGAACTCACAAAAGGAAATGCGATCCATGCCAAATGAGTTAAAACTTGAATTTATTCATTTAATTAAAACAGAAGGAAGACTTGCAGCATGCAGAGTGAGCGCAGCACTTGGCTTACGCATTTTGGCAGACAATCCGTAATCATAACCTATAGTGCTGTGTTCACCTCTGCTTTTTAAGAACATGAGTTCACTTTGTCTGACTTGTCATTCTTCATACCTGTAAGTTGGCAAAGGGCCAACTTATTAGGCTAAAACAGAACTGCTCAAATCCTTCTGAGTATCGAAAAGAAGCTTCTGATCTCAAACAAAGATTGAGGGAGAGGAAATATCCCAGCAAAGATATAGGTAAGGCAGAAGTGGTGGTTGAGTTAATTCCAAGGGCCCAGTTACTAAAAGTTGACAAGAGAACAGGTATGAAGAATGACAGAGTTCAGTTCCCAATACCATGCAATCTGCAAGATAGTGAGAAAGAATTTCTCACTTCTGGCAGCTGATGATCAGCTAAAGAAGGTTGTGGATACAGGAATTAGATGTTCCTACAAAAAAAAGCAAAACTCTTGGTACACTTTTGGCACCAACAGTATTGAAAAAACCTCTCAACACTAATAACTCTTGGCTCACTCAAGTGGGCATTTACAAATGTGGGAGCGACCATTGTTGCCCATGTGAATTTGTCCAAATCACCAAAGACTTTGAGTCAATGGTGAATGGTACCAAGTATGACATACGTTCTTGCTTGAACTGCAGAACCAGTTATGTTATATACCTGATTACATGCACGCTGTGTAAAAAACAATACATAGGCCTCCCTTCAAGAGACATGAATTCAAGAATTAGGGAACATCTCTTTACTATAAGTTTGGGCAAGGCATCCACTCCATTGGTAGAGCACTTTCCTTTTGTGAACTCCGTATGATAGTTCCAAAGATCCAGCGCCGCTGAACACGCTCTGCTGGAGAGCCAATCCACAACTCCCTACTGAATGTGACGTCACCCGGAAGTGCCGGGCCACCTGTGGAGATCTTTGGGCTTGAGACGCCGAAGGAGGCGGAGGAGACGGGGGAGCCGATTGCTCTCAACGATAGGCTATCGAGGTCCCCCTTTTTCTCAGAAGCCGGAAAGTCGGAGGTGGAGGATAAGAGTGCACGATTAAAGTGCCTACCCCTTTTGTGTTTATTCACAAGTTGGGATTCCCATTGGCTTATTAGATGTCCTAGGAGAGACTTGTGGTACGGTTACAACACAGCAGAAAGGCATAATGAGATTTATTGCAATGCTGAATTGGGTATACTAATTTGACTCACACTCTATACGTTTATATGTGTGACTTCCAGATAGCACTCCAGACTTCAGTAGTAACAACCCAGGGTGCTGCAGAGAAACAATCTAGCAAGAAAAAGAGCACACTAACTGGGAATTTCTCTTCAACAAAATGCCACCTTTAATGTGAACGTTTTCGGGTGTTAACCTCTTCCTCAGACATATAAGTGCACTTATATGTCTGAGGAAGGGGGTAACCACCGAAAACATTCACATTAAAGGTGACATTTTGTTGAAGAGAAATTCTCAGTAAGTGTGCTCTTTTTCTTGATATATATATATATATATATATATATATATATATATATATATATATATATATATATATATATATATATATATATATGTATAAATATATATTGTACCAAAAACATCATAAATGTAAATATTTATTTCTGAATAAATAGAACATATTTTATTATGTTAAGAACATTGAAATGTTAAATATTCATATTTTCATGTCAGGTTAGCGGACATGAGAATATGAATTTAGGTTTGCACGCAAGTATTGTGTGTTTTTCAACTTTGTTGCTCCATTGACATATATGGGGAAATATGTGAATGCGCATGCAATACTCTAAGTTCGACTTTTTGTGCTCATCAGGTTAGCGCGCAAGCAAAAACAGTTTACTTTTAACTCATAATACAAGCGCAACCCAAGTAGTGCAAAAATCTTACTTTTGACGCAGTTAACGCTCGAGTGGGAGCGTAAAATAGCGCTCCACTTGTAATCTGGCCCATAATTTGGTAAAGTTCATAATGTAATATATAGGTTTGCTCAGATTTATAACTTAGACTAATTATAATTATGACTAAAGAAAATAAATTCAACTCTGATGTAGATATAAAAAACATATATATTAAAAAAAAGCTATTTATCTAGACATTGTTGTCACCCACCAGGAAGAGTTACAGGGCTGCAAAGGAGCTGATTAATGAGACCAAACATAATTCCAAGAACAGATGAACAGTATTTAAAGCAGACTAAAATGAAAGCAGGCTAAAATGAAAGCAGGCTAGAATGATTGCAGAAATAACTGCAGAGATAGTGAATGTGTCAGCAAAAGAAATTGAAATAGAAAAATGGACAGAAGCAAAATATTGATTCTTACAGTTACGAAAACAATAGAAATAATAAAAAAATTAACCATATTTTGTACACAAATAAATAAATAAAACAGCAAAACTGGGCTGTATGAAATGAGCATTCAATCTATAGTAGATTTTTATATAAAATTAAAATACAGGTTTAAACAGTATTAAAAACAAATTATACAATATAGGGGTTGATCACAATCCTTTAGATATTTTTTTTGTTAAGGATTGTGACCTCAAGGTTATGGCACACATCCAAACCAAAGGGTAAATATATAGTCAATTCTTTTTTTTTACTTATCATATATCTATGGTGATTTATTATATTACTAGTCCTAAAGCCTGTGTACACGGACCATTTTTTGCAGTACAGCGTTCCCACCTCTTGCTCTCTCTCTATCCCCCCTCTTTTTTGCTCTCTCTTTCTACCATCTCTTTTGCTCTCTCTTTCTCCCCTTTCTTTAGCTCTCTCTCCCCTCTCTTTTACTCTCTCTCTCCCCCCTCTCTTTTGCTCTCTCTCTCTCAACCACTCTCTTTTGCTCTCTCTCTCAACCCCTCTCTTTTGCTTTCTCTCTCCCCTCCTCTCTTTTGCTCTCTCCCCACTCTCTTTGCTCTCTCTCTTCCCCCCTCTTTTTTGCTCTCTATCTCTCCCTCTCACTTTTGCTCTCTCTCTCCCCCCTCTCTTTTGCTCTCTCTCCCCTCTTTTGCTGTCTCTCTCCCTCTCTTTTGCTCTCTCTCCCCCCCTCTTTTGCTGTCTCTCTCCCTCTCTTTTGCTCTCTCTCTTCCCCCCTCTTGTTTGCTCTCTCTCCTCTCGTTTGTTCTCTCTCTCTCTCCTCTCATTTGCTCTCTCTCTCCTCTCTTTTGCTGTCTCTCTCCCTGTCTTTTGCACTCTCTCCCCCTCTCTTTTGCGCTCTCTCCCCTTCTCTTTTATGCGCTGTCTCCCCCCTCTATTTTGTGCTCTCTCCCCCTCTCTTTTGTGCTCTCTCCCCTCTCTTTTGTGTTCTCTCCCCCTCTCTTTTGTGCTCTCTCCCCCCTCTCTTTTGTGCTCTCTCCCCCTCTCTTTTGTGCTCTCTCCCCCCTTTATTTTGTACTCTCTCCCCCCTCTCTTTTGTGCTCTCTCCCCCTCTCTTTTGTGCTCTCTCCCCCTTTCTTTTGTGCTCTCTCCTCCCTCTCTTTTGTGCTCTTTTCCCCTCTCTTTTGTGCTCTCTCCCCCCTCTCTTTTGTGCTCTCCCCCCTCTTTTTTGTGCTCTCTCCCCCCTCTCTTTTGTGCTCCTCTCTTTTGTGCTCTCTCCCCCCTCTTTTGTGCTCTCTCCCCCCTCTCTTTTGTGCTCCCTCCTCCCTCTCTTTTGTGCTCTCTCCCCCATCTCTTTTGTGCTCCCTCCTCCCTCTCTTTTGTGCTCTCTCCCCCCTCTCTTTTGTGCCCTCTTTCCCCTTCTTTTTGTGCACTCTCCACCCTCTCTTTTGTGCACTCTCCCCCTCTCTTTTGTGCACTCTCCCCCTCTCTTTTGTGTTCTCTCCCCCTCTCTTTTGTGCACTCTCCCCCTCTCTTTTGTGCTCTCTCCCCCTCTCTTTTGTGCTCTCTCCCCCCTCTCTTTTGTGCTCTCTCCCCCCTCTATTTTGCTGTCTCTCTCCCCCCTCTCTTTTGCTGTCTCTCTCCCCCCTCTCTTTTGCTGTCTCTCTCCCTCTCTTTATCCCCCCTCTTCTGCTCTCTCTATCTTTAGAGCTCTCTGTTGGCCCCGGCATCTGGCCCCGCACGGCCCACCCACATCACGCCTGGACCCGTCCACATCATGCCCAGGCCCCGCCCACGTCAAGCCAGCCCGGTCATGCCCACTCCACCACACGCCAGCCAGGTCAGATGGAAGGCCAGGTGTGTTTGTCCTCACGTGCAGTCTCTACTGCGCATGACAGCTTCGGACAAACACACTTGGCCTTTTATTATATAGGATTGGTCCATGTGCTAGTTGTTAAATAGGTCAGAACAATAGCTCTAAAGAAAAAAGTAGTAATGTTCTTAAGAACAAGATTAAAAGGATATTCCTAATGGAAAAAAAATTGATGGCCCTAGAGAAAGAAAAACTCCATATAAAAAATGGTAATATACAATTAGGGTCTACAGTATTAAGTATGACAGATTGAAATACAGGTTTTGTTTGATATTAGAATTCCTCTAATGATTATCACATGACAGGAGAGCAGAACTGTTCTAGGAATATAAAGATGAAGCTGGAAACATGAAAGCAAAGTGAAACGCTATCTAGGTTCACCTTCTGTTTTGACCTCAGTCACAAACTATCGGGAGCCATGTTTTTGACTGTTTTTCAGGTCGAAAAAAAAGCTTCTTTTTGATTTGGTGTGATCACAGTAGTGCAATTTCAACTGATTCTGCCACTCACAAGTGGGTTTTAAGTTAGTAGAAACGAGCATCTCAGAGATAACAAAACATTTTTGTTTCACTTTTCAACAACTTTTTGAGCCTAGTTTTGGCTTAAAGAATTCAGCTACTCTAGGCACTTGGTATAGACTATTTCACAGCTATTTCCAAACAGTCTTTTAGCTTGCACATATGTTACACACTCTGAAATGGCCATTGGAGACATTATAGGGGTTTGTTAACATAGGTGACTGATTCATAAATACAATAAAGGACATCTGCAGGAAAACTCACTTCAGGACACCAACATCTACAAATGGAGTGATTTTATCTTTCATTTGCCGCATTTGATTGTATTTCTCACTCGCACTGTCCTGATTGTCACAAACAGTTCAGGCATTTTTAAAATTGCTTAGCATCAACTAAGCATTTGCCTGTAAAATTCCAAAAGGAATAATGCCAGTACTGTTTGAGACAAACATGGCAGTGTGAGTGAGAAATACAATCAAATATAAAAAATGAAATATAAAATGATGACATATGTAGATATTGGTGTATTAAAGTGCCTATAGAAGTATGTCTATAATGCATGTTACATGAGTTCCAATTAGTGATTATCTTGACAACGCTTATAAAGTGTAAGTATCAACGTTTGACAAAATAAAATAAAAGTTTGTATTTTTGGAAGAAAAAAAGTACTGTAATTTTACTATTTTTAAATGAAATATACATATGATTTGCTAATAAGCACCCAGGCTTTAATAGGGAAAACAGTTAATGCATGGTCCTTTGTGGCTTAAAGAGATATGAAACCATTTTTGTTTTCATGATTCAGATAGAGCATACACTATTAAACAACTTTCCAATTTACTTCTATCGTCTAATTTACTTTCGCCTAGATTTAGAGTTCTGTGTTAGGGTTAAAAAGCAGCGTTAAGGGGTCCTAACGCTGCTTTTTAACGCCCACTGGTATTTCGAGTATGGCAGGAAAGGGTCTACCGCTCACTTTCTTTCTGCGACTCGAGGCTACCGCAAATCCCCTTACGTCAATTACGTATCCTATCTTTTCTATGGGATTTGCCTAACGCTGGTATTATGAGTCTTGGAAGAAGTGAGCAGTACAGCCACTACCGACAAGACTCCAACCGCAAAAAAAAGTCAGTAGTTAAAAGCTTTATGGGCTAACGCCGGAACATGAAGCTCTTAACTACTGTGCTATAAAGTACACTAACACCCATAAACTACCTATGAACCCCTAAACTGAGGCCCCCCCACATCGTAAACCCTATAATAAAATGTTTTAACCCCTAATTTTCGGACCGGACACCGCCGCCACCTGCATTATCCCTATGAACCCCAAATCTGCTGCCCCTAACATCGCCGACACCTACATTATATTTATTAACCCCTAATCTTCCCCCCCAACGTCACCGCCACCTAACTACACTTATTAACTCCTAATCTGCCGACCGCACATCGCCACCACTATAATAAATGTATTAAACCCTACACCGCCGCACTCCCGCATCGCAAACACCATACTAAATTGTATTAACCCCTAATCTGCCCCCTAACATCGCCGCCACCTACCTACAATTATTAACCCCTATTCTGCCGCCCCCAACGTCGCCACTAGTATAATAAAGTTATTAACCCCTAAACCTAAGTCTAACCCTAACACCCCCCTAAGTTAAATATAATTTAAATTAAACAAACTAAATTTACTATAATTAAATAAATGAATCCTATTTAAAACTAAATACTTACCTATAAAATAAACCCTAATATAGCTACAATATAACTAATAGTTACATTGTAGCTATTTTAGGATTTATATTTATTTTACAGGAAACTTTGTATTTATTTGAACTAGGTACAATAGCTATTAAATAGTTAATAACTATTTAATAGCTACCTAGTTAAAATAATTACAAAGTTACCTGTAAAATAAATCCTAACCTAAGTTACAAATATACCTAACACTACACTATCATTAAACTAATTAAATACATTAACTACAAGTATCTAAACTAAAATACAATTAAATAAACTAAACTATAATACAAAAAGAACACACTAAATTACAGAAAATAAAAAATTACAAGAAGTTTAAACTAATTACACCTAATCTAAGCCCCCTAATAAAATAAAAAAAGCCCCCCAAAATAACAAAATGTCCTACCCTAAATTACAAAGTAATCAGCTCTTTTACCAGCCCTTAAAATGGCTTTTTGCGGGGCATTGCCCCAAAGTAATCAGCTCTTTTACCTGTAAATAAAAATACAATACCCCCCCAAACATTACAACCCACCACCCACATACCCCTAATCTAAAACCCACCCAAACCCCCCTTAAAAAAAACTAACACTAACCCCCTGAAGATCTACCTACCTTGAGTCGTCTTCACTCAGCCAAGCCGAATTCTTCATCCAAGCTGGGCAGAAGAGGTCTTCCATCCGATTGAAGTCTTCATCCAAGCGGAATCTTCTATCTTCATCCATCTGGAGCAGAGTGGCAGCCTCCTGAAGACCTTCGATACGGAACATCCATCCTGGCCGACGACTTCCCAAAAAATGACGGTTCCTGATCGGAACAGCCAATAGAATGCGAGGTCAATCCGATTGGCTGATTGGATCAGCCAATCGGATTGAACTTCAATCTGATTGGCTGATTGAATCAGCCAATCAGATTTTTCCTAGGTGAGGGTGGGGAGCGCTCAAAAGAGCTGTGAGTTGGACTGTGACTGTGACTATAATAAATATTTATTCAAGATTATTTAATAGAGTGTTCCCATAAAGTTCATTTCAGTAAATGGTATGCATATGCATATATTTATAAAAAAAATTCTGTGTTGAAAACTATTAATACAAAAAATTGTGAATACAAAAAATGCTGTGAAAAAATGCTTTCCTTGTGTTAAAAAAGGAGATGGTTTGTTCTCCTGGTGGCAACAATACAATTATTTAGTTGCAAAAGTTTAGTTATTTAGTTGCAATAGAGTTGCAAAGTGGAGTGAGCGTGTACATATATATGTGTGTTTTAATCCATTCGCACAGATCGCTATCTAAAAATATGATAGTGAAAATGTGTAAGACTTCAACCAGATGGAGGACCTCTTCTGCCCCGCTTGGATGAAGAATTCAGCTCGGCTGAGTGAAGACGACTCAAGGTAGGGTGATCTTCAGGGGGTTAGCGTTAGGTTTTTTAAGGGGGGTTTGGGTGGGTTTTAGAGTAGGGGTATGTGGGTGGTGGGTTGTAATTTTGGGGGGGTATTGTATTTTTATTTACAGGTAAAAGAGCTAGCTGATTACTTTGGGGCAATGCCCCGCAAAAAGCCCTTTTAAGGGCTGGTAAAAGAGCTGATTACTTTGTAATTTAGGATAGGGTAGGGCATTTTATTATTTTGGGGGGCTTTTTTATTTTATTAGGGGGCTTAGATTAGGTGTAATTAGTTTAAACTTCTTGTAATTTTTTTATTTTCTGTAATTTAGTGTTTGTTTGTTTTTGTATTATAGTTTAGTTTATTTAATTGCATTTTAGTTTAGATAATTGTAGTCAATTTATTTAATTAGTTTAATGATAGTGTAGTGTTAGGTATATTTGTAACTTAGGTTAGGATTTATTTTACAGGTAATTTTGTAATTATTTTAACTAGGTAGCTATTAAATAGTTATTAACTATTTAATAGCTATTGTACCTAGTTCAAATAAATACAAAGTTTCCTGTAAAATAAATATAAATCCTAAAATAGCTACAATGTAACTATTAGTTATATTGTAGCTATATTAGGGTTTATTTTATAGGTAAGTATTTAGTTTTAAATAGGATTAATTTATTTAATTATAATAAATTAAGTTCATTTAATTTAAATTATATTTAATTTAGGGGGGTGTTAGGGTTAGGGTTAGACTTAGGTTTAGGGGTTAATAACTTTATTGTAGTAGCGGGGACATTGGGGGCGGCAGATCAGGGGTTAATAATTGTAGGTAGGTGGCGGTGATGTTAGGGGGGGCAGATTAGGGGTTAATACAATTTATTACAGTGTTTGCAAGGCTGGAGTGCGGCTATTTAGGAGTTAATACATTTATTATAGTGGCGGTGATGTCCGGTCGGCAGATTAGGGGTTAATAAGTGTAGGTAGGTGGCGGCGACGTTGGGGGGGCAGATTAGGGGTTAATAAATATAATATAGGTGTCAGCGATGTTAGGGACAGCAGATTAGGGGTTCATAGCTATAATGTAGGTTGCAACGGTGCCCGGAGCGGCAGATTAGGGGTTAATAGTATAATGCTGGTGTCAGCGATAGCGGGGGCGGCAGATTAGGGGTTAATAAGTGTAAGATTAGGGGTGTTTAGACTCGGGGTTCATGTTAGGGTGTTAGGTGTAGACTTAGAGAGTGTTTCCCCATAGGAAACAATGGGGCTGCGTTAGGAGCTGAACACTGCTTTTTTGCAGGCTCAAACTGCCCCATTGTTTCCTATGGGGATATCGTGCACAAGCACGTTTTTCCAGCTTACCGCTACCATAAGCAACGCTGGTATTGAGGGTTGAAGTGGAGCTAAATTATGCTCAACGCTCCCTTTTCTGAGGCTAACACAGCCATTCAGACAACTCGTAATACCAGCGTTGTCTTAAGGGTGCGCTGGAAAAAAAGGCTCGTTAGCACCGAGGGTTTTTACCGACAAAACTCTAGTTGTTTCGTTTTCATTTGTTAAAAAGAATACCTAGGTAGGCTCAGTAACAATAATGCATTACTTTGAGCTAGCTGCTAATTGGTGGCTGCACATATATACCTCTTTACATTGGCTTAACTGATGTTTTCAGCTAACTCTCAGTAGTACATTGATGAATTGCATAAAAGGTGTATAGTTACGGAAACAAAACAACCAATATGGGCCTAGATTACAAGTGGTGCGCTAATATTAGCTCAGGAGGTGAAAGCAATATTGCTGGAACTGTGCTAAAATTAAAGGCGCAAAAAAGTCCAAGGTTACACATATTTACAAGAGAAGTATTAATTAGCATAGACAATATCACGCTAACACACCTATTACTTTGAATGGATATCGCTGATATTACAAGTTAAAAGTTATAAAAACAGAGCTGAAGTAAAGTGTAGGCTTTAAAAAAATAAAAATAAAATAAACACATGTAAAAGATGTTTGACAGGAAAAGGCTCCATTATGTGTGTGTGTGTATATGTTTGCATACGAGATATAGAATTATCTATCCACAACTGAAATAGCAAGTATCCACAATTGCTTTTCTGCAGAAGTGCTCAGTATACATTGTTACCAATGCACCAGAGAAGTCTGGATAAGATATGCAAATTAGATATTCAATATCTCACGGTTTTTGCTTCCAAGTAATGCAACAAGAGTAGCCACTTCTGGACAGCCGTTTTGAGTTTTTTTTACTCTTACCAGCAGAAGGTAGGTTTAACTTGCTTCTTTCAAGGGAAAAAAACAATACTCATTTTAGTTAAGGTGGATATAAAACCATTAGATTAAAATCTAAATGTAAGAGATATATTTTTTAAAATATTTTTTTTTTTATTGAAATACTTTAAATTCCTATGTTTAACACCTATAAGAAAATATTATTTTTATTTATAAATATATTTATATATATATATATATATATGTGTATACAAGAATAGATACAGCGCCTATATATCCATTTAAAATATGGGTGGTGTATGGGAATATGAGTGAAAACTAGAGCTGATTATTAGAAAAATAATAGCAATTAAAAGAATATTTAAAAAATATAAATTATTAGAATCAATTATGCTTGAAGAATGATGAATAGATTATGAAACAGTGTTCATGTGAGTCTTTAGACAATATATAGTCCGTAGTAAATCTTCATAAGCAGTTGGTATCAGTAAATAGATGGTATGTAATACCCTTACCAGATTATACCTCAATCTGATGAGGTAAGTATGCCGCACTGGGGGTATATACAGATGGTAGAATCTTCTCCTTGTATTCAGATGTGGTGCCTCTTGTGTTTTCGTGAGCCTCCTGGAGTATGCAGGGATATGTTTCTTGTTGTAGATAAATCCCTTGTACTTCCTTTATGTTGGTAGTTAGCCTCTTGGAGTACCTTTTCTGTCTTGGTATACACTCTGGAGCATGCCGCTACTGATTCACCTTAATGAATTACACTGCTAGGGCGTCTTTTGCCTTGTTTGGCCTCTGAAATTCATTTTATTGGTGAAGCACTGTTGTCTAGGCGGCTGGCTGAGTCACTCTCAGCCAGCCGCCTAGACAACAGTGCTTCACCAATAAAATGAATTTCAGAGGCCAAACAAGGCAAAAGACGCCCTAGCAGTGTAATTCATTAAGGTGAATCAGTAGCGGCATGCTCCAGAGTGTATACCAAGACAGAAAAGGTACTCCAAGAGGCTAACTACCAACATAAAGGAAGTACAAGGGATTTATCTACAACAAGAAACATATCCCTGCATACTCCAGGAGGCTCACGAAAACACAAGAGGCACCACATCTGAATACAAGGAGAAGATTCTACCATCTGTATATACCCCCAGTGCGGCATACTTACCTCATCAGATTGAGGTATTATCTGGTAAGGGTATTACATACCATCTATTTACTGATACCAACTGCTTATGAAGATTTACTACGGACTATATATTGTCTAAAGACTCACATGAACACTGTTTCATAATCTATTCATCATTCTTCAAGCATAATTGATTCTAATAATTTATATTTTTTAAATATTCTTTTAATTGCTATTATTTTTCTAATAATCAGCTCTAGTTTTCACTCATATTCCCATACACCACCCATATTTTAAATGGATATATAGGCGCTGTATCTATTCTTGTATACACATTTTTCACTTACTGACTGGGACCTCACATCTCAACCAGTACTTGTCTTATATAGCTGCCACTATACCATACACAATACTGACTAGCGCCAACTATAGAGTATCACTTGTGTCTACCCAGTATACTGAGTGAACACATTTTACTTTCTTCTCTATATATATATATATATATATATATATATATATATATATATATACACACACACAACATATGTTTTTATGTGTTTATATGTGTATGTAAATACATATGCACATATAAATATACTGAATATGTACACACATATTTACATACATGTGTGTATATATACTGTATATATATATATATATATATATATATATATATATATATATATATATATATATATATACAGGGAGTGCAGAATTATTAGGCAAGTTGTATTTTTGAGGATTAATTTTATTATTGAACAACAACCATGTTCTCAATGAACCCAAAAAACTCATTAATATCAAAGCTGAATAGTTTTGGAAGTAGTTTTTAGTTTGTTTTTAGTTATAGCTATTTTAGGGGGATATCTGTGTGTGCAGGTGACTATTACTGTGCATAATTATTAGGCAACTTAACAAAAAACAAATATATACCCATTTCAATTATTTATTTTTACCAGTGAAACCAATATAACATCTCAACATTCACAAATATAAATTTCTGACATTCAAAAACAAAACAAAAACAAATCAGTGACCAACATAGCCACCTTTCTTTGCAAGGAAACTCAAAAGCCTGCCATCCATGGATTCTGTCAGTGTTTTGATCTGTTCACCATCAACATTGCGTGCAGCAGCAACCACAGCCTCCGAGACACTGTTCAGAGAGGTGTACTGTTTTCCCTCCTTGTAAATCTCACATTTGATGATGGACCACAGGTTCTCAATGGGGTTCAGATCAGGTGAACAAGGAGGCCATGTCATTAGATTTTCTTCTTTTATACCCTTTCATGCCAGCCATGCTGTGGAGTACTTGGACGCGTGTGATGGAGCATTGTCCTTCATGAAAATCATGTTTTTCTTGAAGGATGCAGACTTCTTCCTGTACCACTGCTTGAAGAAGGTGTCTTCCAGAAACTGGCAGTAGGACTGGGAGTTGAGCTTGACTCCATCCTCAACCCGAAAAGGCCCCACAAGCTCATCTTTGATGATACCAGCCTAAACCAGTACTCCACCTCCACCTTGCTGGCGTCTGAGTCGGACTGGAGCTCTCTGCCCTTTACCAATCCAGCCACGGGCCCATCCATCTGGCCCATCAAGACTCACTCTCATTTCATCAGTCCATAAAACCTTAGAAAAATCAGTCTTGAGATATTTCTTGGCCCAGTCTTGACGTTTCAGCTTGTGTGTCTTGTTCAGTGGTGGTCGTCTTTCAGCCTTTCTTACCTTGGCCATGTCTCTGAGTATTGCACACCTTGTGCTTTTGGGCACTCCAGTGATGTTGCAGCTCTGAAATATGGCCAAACTGGTGGCAGTGGCATCTTGGCAGCTGCACGCTTGACTTTTCTCAGTTCATGGGCAGTTATTTTGCGCCTTGGTTTTTCCACACGCTTCTTGCGACCCTGTTGACTATTTTGAATGAAACGCTTGATTGTTCGATGATCACGCTTCAGAAGCTTTGCAATTTTAAGAGTGCTGCATCCCTCTGCAAGATATCTCACTATTTTTGACTTTTCTGAGCCTGTTAAGTCCTTCTTTTGACCCATTTTGCCAAAGGAAAGGAAGTTGCCTAATAATTCTGCACACCTGATATAGGGTGTTGATGTCATTAGACCACACCCCTTCTCATTACAGAGATGCACATCACCTAATATGCTTAATTGGTAGTAGGCTTTCGAGCCTATACAGCTTGGAGTAAGACAACATGCATAAAGAGGATGATGTGGTCAAAATACTCATTTGCCTAATAATTCTGCACTCCCTGTATATATATATATATATATATATATATATACATATACAGGGAGTGCAGAATTATTAGGCAAGTTGTATTTTTGAGGATTAATTTTATTATTAAACAACATCCATGTTCTCAATGAACCCAAAAAACTCATTAATATCAAAGCTGAATATTTTTGGAAGTAGTTTTTAGTTTGTTTTTAGTTTTAGCTATTTTAGGGGGATATCTGTGTGTGCAGGTGACTATTACTGTGCATAATTATTAGGCAACTTAACAAAAAACAAATATATACCCATTTCAATTATTTATTTTTACCAGTGAAACCAATATAACATCTCAACAATCACAAATATACATTTCTGACATTCAAAAACAAAACAAAAACAAATCAGTGACCAATATAGCCAACTTTCTTTGCAAGGACACTCAAAAGCATGCCATCCATGGATTCTGTCAGTGTTTTGATCTGTTCACCATCAACATTGCGTGCAGCAGCAACCACAGCCTCCGAGACACTGTTCAGAGAGGTGTACTGTTTTCCCTCCTTGTAAATCTCACATTTGATGATGGACCACATGTTCTCAATGGGGTTCAGATCAGGTGAACAAGGAGGCCATGTCATTAGATTTTCTTCTTTTATACCCTTTCATGCCAGCCATGCTGTGGAGTACTTGGACGCGTGTGATGGAGCATTGTCCTTCATGAAAATCATGTTTTTCTTGAAGGATGCAGACTTCTTCCTGTACCACTGCTTGAAGAAGGTGTCTTCCAGAAACTGGCAGTAGGACTGGGAGTTGAGCTTGACTCCATCCTCAACCCGAAAAGGCCCCACAAGCTCATCTTTGATGATACCAGCCTAAACCAGTACTCCACCTCCACCTTGCTGGCGTCTGAGTCGGACTGGAGCTCTCTGCCCTTTACCAATCCAGCCACGGGCCCATCCATCTGGCCCATCAAGACTCACTCTCATTTCATCAGTCCATAAAACCTTAGAAAAATCAGTCTTGAGATATTTCTTGGCCCAGTCTTGACGTTTCAGCTTGTGTGTCTTGTTCAGTGGTGGTCGTCTTTCAGCCTTTCTTACCTTGGCCATGTCTCTGAGTATTGCACACCTTGTGCTTTTGGGCACTCCAGTGATGTTGCAGCTCTGAAATATGGCCAAACTGGTGGCAGTGGCATCTTGGCAGCTGCACGCTTGACTTTTCTCAGTTCATGGGCAGTTATTTTGCGCCTTGGTTTTTCCACACGCTTCTTGCGACCCTGTTGACTATTTTGAATGAAACGCTTGATTGTTCGATGATCACGCTTCAGAAGCTTTGCAATTTTAAGAGTGCTGCATCCCTCTGCAAGATATCTCACTATTTTTGACTTTTCTGAGCCTGTCAAGTCCTTCTTTTGACCCATTTTGCCAAAGGAAAGGAAGTTGCCTAATAATTCTGCACACCTGATATAGGGTGTTGATGTCATTAGACCACACCCCTTCTCATTACAGAGATGCACATCACCTAATATGCTTAATTGGTAGTAGGCTTTCGAGCCTATACAGCTTGGAGTAAGACAACATGCATAAAGAGGATGATGTGGTCAAAATACTCATTTGCCTAATAATTCTGCACTCCCTGTATATATATATATATATATATATATATATATATATGTATATATATATATATATATATATATATATATATATATATATATATATATATATATATATACAAGGAGTGTAGAATTATTAGGCAAATGAGTAATTTGACCACATCATCCTCTTTATGCATGTTGTCTTACTCCAAGCTTTATAGGCTCGAAAGCCTACTACCAATTAAGCATATTAGGTGATGTGCATCTCTGTAATGAGAAGGGGTGTGGTCTAATGACATCAACACCCTATATCAGGTGTGCAGAATTATTAGGCAACTTTCTTTCCTTTGGCAAAATGGGTCAAAAGAAGGACTTGACAGGCTCAGAAAAGTCAAAAATAGTGAGATATCTTGCAGATGGATGCAGCACTCTTAAAATTGCAAAGCTTCTGAAGCTTGATCATCGAACAATCAAGCGTTTCATTCAAAATAGTCAACAGGGTCGCAAGAAGCGTGTGGAAAAACCAAGGCGCAAAATAACTGCCCATGAACTGAGAAAAGTCAAGCGTGCAGCTGCCAAGATGCCACTTGCCACCAGTTTGGACATATTTCAGAGCTGCAACATCACTGGAGTGCCCAAAAGCACAAGGTGTGCAATACTCAGAGACATGGCCAAGGTAAGAAAGGCTGAAAGACGACCACCACTGAACAAGACACACAAGCTGAAACTTCAAGACTGGGCCAAGAAATATCTCAAGACTGATTTTTCTAAGGTTTTATGGACTGATGAAATGAGAGTGAGTCTTGATGGGCCAGATGGATGGGCCCGTGGCTGGATTGGTAAAGGGCAGAGAGCTCCAGTCCGACTCAGACGCCAGCAAGGTGGAGGTGGAGTACTGGTTTGGGCTGGTATCATCAAAGATGAGCTTGTAGGGCCTTTTCGGGTTGAGGATGGAGTCAAGCTCAACTCACAGTCCTACTGCCAGTTTCTGGAAGACACCTTCTTCAAGCAGTGGTACAGGAAGAAGTCTGCATCCTTCAAGAAAAACATGATTTTCATGCAGGACAATGCTCCATCACACGCGTCCAAGTACTCCACAGCGTGGCTGGCAAGAAAGGGTATAAAAGAAGAAAATCTAATGACATGGCCTCATTGTTCACCTGATCTGAACCCCATTGAGAACCTGTGGTCCATCATCAAATGTGAGATTTACAAGGAGGGAAAACAGTACACCTCTCTGAACAGTGTCTTGGAGGCTGTGGTTGCTGCTGCACGCTATGTTGATGGTGAACAGATCAAAACACTGACAGAATCCATAGATGACAGGCTTTTGAGTGTCCTTGCAAAGAAAGGTGGCTATATTGGTCACTGATTTGTTTTTGTTTTGTTTTTGAATGTCAGAGATGTATATTTGTGAATGTTGAGATGTTATATTGGTTTCACTGGTAAAAATAAATAATTGAAATGGGTATATATTTGTTTTTTGTTAAGTTGCCTAATAATTATGCACAGTAATAGTCATCTGCACACACAGATATCCCCCTAAAATTGCTATAACTAAAAACAAACTAAAAACTACTTCCAAAACTATTCAGCTTTGATATTAATTAGTTTTTTGGGTTCATTGAGAACATGGTTGTTGTTCAATAATAAAATCAATCCTCAAAAATGCAACTTGCCTAATAATTCTGCACTCCCTGTATGTGTATATATATATATATATATATATATATATATATATATATATAAACACACATAAATACATATACATATTTTGACATGTTTATGTATGTATCTCTATGTTAAAACCCTTTGCAGTCCTTTTATTTTCTTCTAACACCCGAGACATATCTTTGAGCCCTTATAACTTTTTAATAATTTTTATATTTTTAGAAGAAACTGTAATTTTGAGTGTAACTGTACTATTAAATGTATTTTTATGTGTTTTTATGACACTTTTTATTTGCACATAACAGTTATCTAAAGCTCTGAGGTAATCATTCTAGCTCTCACTCATTTACTTTTAGCTTGTAATATCAGTGGAATTTAATTTGTGTGAAAACAATAGCGCTCCACTCGTATCTATCCCATAAAAATTATACTGCAAAAACTGAACAAATTAGCCAACGTATATTGAATAATGATAATAAAAACTATTGCTTAAAGAAAATAAAAAAGATCATGAAACAACTACAGGCAACATATTTTGCTTTACTATTTTAAATATAGGATAAGATGGAAATACATTTTACATATGAATGATTTTATTGAAAAAAGCTTGCTAATAAAGCCAAAACATTATTAAAATATTGTATTTTTGGAAGAAAAAAAAAAGTCCTGTTAATGCCTTCAGTCTTTTGAATTGAAATATTTATATAAGTTGGCAGTGTGCCACCAAGCACCATGAGGGGGAGGCAGGGAATGCATGTACCTTAGTGGTTTAATTTAATCAGATCATCTGAGTGATGAAATTTCAAAACTTCAGTGGAATATTTAAGCCTTTTACGTAGCAGATAAGTGTTTTAACAGCATTATTGAAAACAAAAGTGAATTACTGTCAAAAAAGCCTTATTCAAAACTATATATAATCTTGGTCAGACTGAACATCGGGCATGCTGGGCAAATGTCTGGTGGGCTGATTGCCTTAACCCTGCTATCAATTAGCCACACATGGCTAATTGCAAACAATAAGTGCTGTTTACTTCACAGCTGCAGTCGTGTCCGGAAGTGGACAATTTTGGGGTGCCTCTTGTGTAGATCAACCAAAAGCAAGATTCTGAAGTAGTAGACAAAGCCAAAAGGGTACTCACATTTAGTTATAACATAACAATGTGCTGGTAGTAATGTGATGATATATCTGGGTGTATCAGCTCACTCTCTCTCCTGTCCAAATCTCCAATTCATAAAAAATGATACAGTGTAGATACGAATACAATCTTAATCTCCTAAATCGATTTTACCATGCCTCCTCTTATTTTTTTGTCACAAAAACCAAAATGTTTTGTTTATAACATGATCCCCAACCTACTATTCGTATTAAAATTGTGTTATAGCTGAGGATTTTTACCTTTTATGACTGCACGTTTATACTACCTGCATGATCGTTAAAAAAATATTTATAAAGGCTTTAACAGTGACCCGGAGTTTAGCTTCTCCACTATGTTTTGTCCATTTTGCTTATCCCTATTTACGTAATCGTCACTGGATCACGTGGCTATTAGCCAATCCTATAGCTCCAAACCGCTAGTCAGTGAATGTGATAATTAATCCTAATAAATAGTACTAATATACATGATATGTAATTCATGATAAAAAACTAATTGCATGTGATAAGTGAGATTATATATATATATATATATATATATATATATATATCCTCAATATAACTATATTAATATATATATATATATATATATATATATACAAAAAGGGAAGGTCCGGACCGCTGCTCAAAACAATAATGCACTTTTATTGAAAACAAATAGAAGGTAAAACAGCAACGCTATACATGCATGTTACATATATATATACATGCTAGCAGAGAATGTAGCTATGGCCAGATGTTATGTGGGCTGTTAGGAGCTCTTATGAGGGGCCTGTCTTACGCGTTTTGGCTCTCCCTGAGCCTTATTCATAGACTGCCTCTACATATATAAAGGACTATCTAGATGAAATAAAGTCAATCTAGATAGACTAAATTTATGTGTTTATTAAATGGTTTGTATATACCTGTCATATCTGCTGTCCCTTTAAGTAGCAGATATCCTCTTTCAGCAAACTCTATAAAGGAGGGACTTAGACATCAACCCAGTGCTTGATAATTGCAAGTGTATAGTATCCTGACTTCCCAGGAAACTCTGTGGATACTAAACTCCTAATATTGAAGCCTTTCAGTTATTATCTCTAAAGGGAACTTTACTGTTCAAACTCTCCTACTTTGGCCAAATCTAATAAGCTTTAACTAAGCTTTCCAATTCAAAACATCATAAGAAAAAAAAGCAGAACGCTAACTAAATCTCCTCACAACCTGTGTGCTGCGGATCTACACACAGCACGCTGACGTCATCCGGACACAGACACAGGACACTGCAGACACTGAACGCTGAACGAGCGTGTGCTGACTGAAGACTCCATTCCTCTGATGATACAAAGTAACGGTTACTCACTCAAGGACTTCAGACCTCCTATGACCATAGCGCAAGTATAATTTTCTTACATTGCTTCTATCTATGAACTGAATGTGTAATCACTGCTATAATTTGACTGTGTCAGCACACGCCTATCCTGCATTCTAAAAGACTCTCATAACAGTATTGAATTTAACCTACTAAATCTCCTGTTACCATACTTACCCATTGAGAGTTCAGATTGTCTCCTTGTTAACTCCATAAGGGTCAGCTGCTGTGCTATTTTTAGGGTTCCATGTAAATATCCATTGTTTACAGCGGAGCTCCATCTACCAATAATAATAACAACTTACCACTGATATTCCTATATATTAGCAGACTCACAGTACAATTGAGTCCTGCTTATATAGGATTACCTACATTCATAATATTAGGCAACATATTTATTAGGGAATATTGCAATACCCCTAACTGTCACTATATATGTGTAATTATATGTAATCAATCTAGATTCCGGTGATTAATTCCTAAAGTGCACATATAGTGACTATTTGCACTCAAACTAAATTAATCTAATGTAATATTTATCCTGAAATATACTACTAATAATGATGATGAATAAACTTGAATTTGTCTTTCGTGAAATAATATGTAACCTCCTTAGTGAGACTATATTGATATGACTAGAGAAACTGTTCTCAATAATGGAGTGCACGTATAGTGGCTAATACCAGCATGTACAGCTATAGGTCTCACATGTCTTATACCTCTAACGTTGATGTAGATTTAAAATAATTAAAATGATATTAATCAATAAGTGATAAATTTAACCCCCCTCTAATGAGATCCTGATACTAAAGGTTAAGCGTAGTAGATCAACATAGATGACTAATATTAGACAATAATCAATAGTGTATCTCCAAAGAAAACCCTACACTTATTAACTATGCATATGATTCTCAGAATTCTGTCAGATCTATCACTTCATTTAAGCCAGAAAAACAGTGAATGGAAGCGATAGATCCAGTATGTTTCCCTCTGGCGTAAACGTGTGTACCTGTTGTATCCTACAGAATGGGAGATACTTTCCAGAGGAGTGATCTTCAACAATTTAGTACTGCAATTATGATGGAAAGTGCTGTGTCTGGATACACTATGTTTTTTGCAGCACTTTTTAATATTTCTGAGGTGTTTGCTCCATCTGGTGCAAACTTTCCTGCAGGTACGGCCTAGATATTGCAGGACACACTTGCAAGATAAGACATAGATCACAAAATCTGTGCCACAGGTAATATGTGTTTTAATATCAATGGTTTCCCCTGTGGAATTACATTTGATGGTGTTGGAGCCATGAGTGATATACATGCACATATGACAACGGGCTTTATTACATCTGTATGTTCCTTTTTTGTTTCTATTCCCCAGTGTCACCCTTTTTTGATGTATGCTATATATGTTTGTCTTTTTGAACACTACAACCTTACTGGGAGCTAGCCTTTGTTTCAGGGTAGGTACCCTCCTAAATACTAGTTTGGGACTTGTTTCCAGATTGTTCTTTAGGATTATGGGCCTGTGTTTGTTCAATGTTTGTCTGATATATTTGTGTTCTGAATTATATTGAGTAATACTGGGCATTTCAAAGTTGTCTCTCTGGTATCCTTTTTCATCTCTTTGGGTACCAAAATATCCCTTCAATTGATATTTCTTTCTTTTATCTAGCTGTCTTTGATGAGATTTTCTCAATATCCATTCTCTTTGAATCTGTCTATAATTGTTTGTGCTTGAGTATCATATAACTTGATGTTACTACAATTCCTTCTGATGCATCTAAATTTGGCTTTATGGTATGTTTGTCTTCCAACTATTTAGATGGTTACCGTTAAAATGGAGAAACTTGTTGCTATCAACGCTTTTAGAAAAGGTGGAAGACAAAACACTACCACCCATTTCCCATTCTAAGACTACATCCAGATATTCAATTGCCTGGACCCTTCATCTGTAAATCAAATTAATCGAGATATTGGAAATAGTTATAAGATAAAATGTATGAAATCAGTTCTAGAATGAATTCTTGTTGCATAGTAACTAAATATATGTCCTCTTCCAAAAAGACATCTGCCTTTAGCCCTAATTTGTGGTCAATGTTTTTTTTCCCCCTATTTCATCACTTACTCTCAGTTTACACTGCCTTATATCAGACTTATTTCTCTTCTTCCTTACCAGCTGTGTCCATTCCCTCTCCTTTAGAATGTAAGCTTGAGAGCCATTCTACCTGTAGGCCACTTTGTGTTTAAAGTTAACTACTACTGATTATGCTCAAAGGCAGGGCATTCCTCTTCTTTTGTATAACTTAATTATTGCACTTACAACTGTTATTTACCCCTACTGTACTTGTTTGTGCAATGCACTTACATCACAGGTTAACCAGAAATATTACTCTTCTTTTTTATGAGTTGATAGTTTATTTAGGATGTCTGTGGTATCTTTAATATATGATGGTAAAGTCACTACATATTTCTGCAGATAAAAATCTACATATTCTTACAGGCGATCAGTTAGGCTATTTATCCCCGCAATTATGGGTCTCCCCGGGTTTTTTTTTTATCATTGTGGATCTTGGGGAGGTGGTAATAAAACAGGATGTTTGGATTATCAGGGAGTAAGTGTTTTCCCTTTTGTTTAGAATTTCCTTGGAGAACCCTTCTAGTATGATTTTTTTTTTTTTTTTTTTTAAATCCATACTTAATAGTGGGATCTTCTAACAGTTTTTTTATAATCCTCTTGGTCTAATAGGATTCTGTTAGCCTCTAATATATAATCATCATAGTCTTGGAGCACTATCCCTCCTACCTTATCCGCTTGACGAATTACAAAATTTTTATAATTCCTTAGATATTCCAAAGCTCTTTGTTTGTTTGTTAATATTTTATATTTTTTATTATTCTTGTTGTGATGGAAGTTTTCTTAAGGTCACCCAATACTAATTGTTGATATAAGTCAATATTTTCGAACACTCATCTTTAGGCGGATTAAAGGAGGAGGGAGGGGCTAATGTGGAATGAATAATGTTTTCAAAGAGATCATTTGACAAATCAGTAGTGTATAACTATATGACCTGACCTGTCCTAAATTCCTTTAATTCATGGAATTTGCCTTCTAGTTTTTGCTTCCTAAGTTGTTTCGCTGCAAAGAAACTTTGTAGCGACAGCTTTCTAGTAAAGGCATTCAGATCCACAAAGAGATTGAATATATCTGGTTGGTTGGGAGGGCAATAGGATAGTCCCCTGCCTAAAATTCTTATCTCATCTTCAGATAATTTATGTGATGAGAGATAAAATATACAAGTCTCTAATTTCTGTAATTTTGTTTTTTTAATGGTTTTCCCTCTCCCACTTTTTCCTCGTATGGGAAGGATATTTTTTTGTTGTTTTGGGGGGTGGTCTGTTTTTGTTCCATAATGGGGCCAAGGGTCTGTCTCCTAAAAAATGCTTGTCTCCTGAAGTAGAGGGCCTATTGTATCTGGGATTTTGCTGTTCATATGTTATCTCTGTCTGATCATCAGTACAGTTATCAGTTAATACTTGATATTGGTTATGTGTAATTGTCCCCTGATTTGTGCCGTGATTTTCATCTGATCTCCATCTGGGAGAATCATTCTCATTATAAGAATTGTGTCTATTAGGGCTTTGAACTATGCAGTTAGTATGTTGGTTATTGGAATATCTCCAATTGAAGGAAGGCTTCTGGTATCTGAATGGAAGTTATTACTCTCTCTGAATATCCAATTTTTATTGGCAGAGATATAATGTGAATTACTTTTGTAATTATTGTTGTTTGGTCTATGTGGAGAATAATACCTCCCTGTCTGTTACCAATTTTTTGCATGTATTCAGAAATTGTTTTGTTAGTGTGCCTATTACCAAATTTGTTATTTGTATTATTATTACAAGAGTTTTTTGGGGAGCTTTATGAAACAGATTCCCATGGTTGAGTCAAGTGTCAGTTTGAGTGGTGTAAAGCTATTGTACTTTGGAACATTTGAAATAGGTTCTCTGGAGTGATGATCATGCTTCACTATATGTCAGTCTGATAAATAATCCGGGTGTGGTGGATGTCATGAGAACACTTTTTAGCAAAATTTATAGTACAATATGTAAAAATTGGTGGTGGAGGGATAATGGCCTTGGGCTGTTTTTCAGGGTTTGGGCTAGGCCCCTTATTTGCAGTGAAGGGTTATCTTAATACTACAGGGTATTGAGACATATTAGACAATTGCATGCCTCCAACATTGTGGCAACAGTTAAGTGTAGGCCTTTTCCTGTTCCGAAAGAACATGGGCAAAAAGACCAAGGAAGAATACACAAATAGCACTCATATAGTCATCTGACACAAATTGTGTATATGTGTATAGAAAGATATGGTGCCAAATGGTAAAGGAAGTAAGCTGAGATAATTAAAACATAACTTTTATTAATTATGCAAAAAAAAACAGGAGATAAAATAAAGGGATGTGCAATTAAAAACAATAGCTACCTGAGGCGTGATACATTTGTGTATCTTGTAACACTGAAGTGTTGGTGTATAACAATTCAAAGTTGTTGAATAATTGGGGTAAAGATAACTGGGCTGGATATAGTAACTCACTGTAATGTTAGAGATAACCAATATTTCGTATTCATAAAGTTAGTTATCCTAAACTTTGTTCCACCATAAATTAGTGCAGTGGGAAACATCTAAAGCCAATAAAGTTTAAGTTTTACCCCAATATTACTGGTAATATAATATATTCAGAGTTCCGGCATAGCCGTGCCCCAGTGCACTAAGTGAGGTCCATTAAGACGTGATTTGATGAGTTTGGTGTGCAGGAACTTGAGTAGTCTGCACAAAGCCCTGACCTCAACCCCATTTAGCACCTTCGGCATGAATTGGAATGCTTATTGCAAGTCACACCTTCTCGTCCAACATCAGTGCCTGACCTCACAAATAGTGATGACGCGAATAGTTAGCCGGCGAATGTGATGTTTGATCCGCCCCCTATTCGTCATCATTGAGTAAACTTTGACCCTTTACCTCACAGTCAGCAGACACATTACAGCCAATCAGCGGCAGACACTCCCTCCCAGACCCTCCCACCTCCTGGACAGCATCCATTTTAGTTTCATTTGGAAGCTGCATTCTTAATGAGAGGAGGGACAGTGTAGCTGCTGCTGATTTAATAGGGAAATTGATAGCTAAGCTAGTGTATTCAGTGTCCACTGCAGTCCTGAAGGACTCATCTGATCTCTGCTGTAAGGAAAGCACCCCAAAAAACAATTTTTAGGGCTAGAACATCAGTCTGCTTTTTTTTTTTTCTGTGTAATCTAATTGCAGTTGCCTGCCTGCCTGCCAGCGTGTGTATCAGGCTCACAGGGTATACTGTGCCCACTTGCCCAGTGCCACCACTCATATCTGGTGTAACAGTAGTGTACATTTAAAAAAAACAACACTTTTTTTTACTGTGAAATAATAGCAGACAGCTGCCAGTACCCAAGATGGCCGTCAATAAGGCAGATGGGGAGGGTTAGAGAGCTGTTTTGGGGGGGATCAGGGAGGTTAAGGGCTAATGGGGGGATGCTACACCACAGCATATGTAAATATGCTAAAAAAATTAAAACAATTTTAAAACTTTTTATTTTAGTACTGGCAGACTTTCTGCCAGTACTTAAGATGGCGGGGACAATTGTGGGGTGGGGGAGGGAAGGGAGCTGTTTGGGAGGGATCAGGGGTCTTATGTGTCAGGTGGGAGGCTGATCCCTACACTAAAGCTAAAATTAACCCTGCAAGCTCCCTACAAACTACCTAATTTAACCCCTTCACTGCTAACCATAATACACGTGTGACGCGCAGGAGCATTTAGCGGCCTGCTAATTACCAGAAAGCAACACCAAAGTCATATATGTCTGCTATTTCTGAACAAAGGGGATCCCAGAGAAGCATTTACAACAATTTGTGCCATAATTGCACAAGCTGTTTGTAAATGATTTCAGTGAGAAACCTAAAATTGTGAAAAATTTAACATTTTTTTTTTAATTTGATCGCATTTGGCGGTGAAATGGTGGCATGAAATATACCAAAATGGGCCTAGATCAATACTTTGGGTTGTCTACTACACTACACTTAAGCTAAAATTAACTCTACATGCTCCCTAATTAACCCCTTCACTGCTGGGCATAAAACACGTGTGGTGCGCAGTGGCATTTAGCAGCCTTCTAATTACCAAAAAACAACGCCAAAGCCATATAAGTCTGCTATTTCTGAATAAAGGGGATCCCAGAGAAGCATTTACAACCATTTATGCCATTTTGTGAAAAAGTGAAAAAAAATTTTTTATTTGATCGCATTTGGCAGTGAAATGGTGGCATGAAATATAGCAAAATGGGCCTAGATCAATACTTTGGGATGTCTTCTAAATATATATATATATATATATATATATATATATATATATATATATATATATATATATACATGTCAAGGGATATTCAGGTATTCCTGACAGATATCAGGGTTCCAATGTAACTAGCGCTCATTTTGAAAAAAAGTGGTTTTGAAATAGCAAAGTGCTTCTTGTATTTATTTCCCTATAACTTGCAAAAAAAGCAAAGAACATGTTAACATTGGGTATTTCTAAACTCAGTCAGGACAAAATTTAGAAACTATTTAGCATGGTTGTTTTTTGGTGGTTGTAGATGTGTAACAGATTTTGGGGGTCAAAGTTAGAAAAAGTGGTTTTTTTTTTCCATTTTTTCCTCATATTTTATAATATTTTTAATAATAAATTATAAGATATGATGAAAATAATGGTATATTTAGAAAGTCAATTTAGTGGCGAGAAAAACAGTATATAATATGTGTGGGTACAGTAAATGAGTAAGAGGAAAATTACAGCTAAACACAAACACCGCAGAAATGTAAAAATAGCCCTGGTCCTTAAGGGAAAGAAATTGAAAAATGGCCTTGGTCCTTAAGGGGTTAAAAAAAAAAAAAAACTAGAAATTTGACTGTGAAATAATAGCAGTCAGTGGAGGGGGGCGGGATCGTGGGTGGGGATGTCCGGATGTGCGAGCGTGCACGGGAGGGCGGGGGCGGGCGCGTGCACGGGGAGGGAGCGGGTGGGAACCGCTACACTACAGAAAAAGTTGGTGTACAATTTAAAAAAAAAGAAATTAAAATGAAAAAAAAAAGATCAGGCAGGTGGTGGGGGTTGGTCTGTGGGGGAGGGGGGAAGCTACACTACAGAAAAAAAAAAAAAAAAAAACAGAAAAAAAATACTTTTTTTGCACAAGATGGCCACCAATAAGGCAGATGGGGAGTGTTAGAGAGCTGTTTTGGGGGAGATCAGGGAGGTTGGGGGCGGGGGATGCTACACCACAGCATATGTAAATATGCTAAAAAAATTTAAAGAAATTGAAAAACCTTTTATTTTAGTACTGGCAGACTTTCTGCCAGTACTTAAGATGGCGGGGACAATTGTGGGGTGGGGGAGGGAAGGGAGCTGTTTGGGAGGGATCAGGGGGTCTGATGTGTCAGGTGGGAGGCTGATCTCTACACTAAAGCTAAAATTAACCCTGCAAGCTCCTTACAAACTACCTAATTAACCCCTTCAATGCTGGCCTTCTAATTACCAGAAAGCAACATTAAAGTCATATATGTTTGCTATTTTTGAACAAAGGGGATCCCAGAGAAGCATTTACAACCATTTGTGCCATAATTGCACAAGCTGTTTGTAAATGATTTCAGTGAGAAACCTAAAATTGTGAAAAATGTAACGTTTTTTTTAATTTGATT
The DNA here is from genome assembly GCF_027579735.1 of Bombina bombina. Classification (NCBI taxonomy): domain Eukaryota; kingdom Metazoa; phylum Chordata; class Amphibia; order Anura; family Bombinatoridae; genus Bombina; species Bombina bombina. Next base: position 871,996,300 of record NC_069501.1, on the reverse strand, counting down.
GCATTTGGCGGTGAAATGGTGGCATGAAATATACCAAAATGGGCCTAGATCAATACTTTGGGTTGTCTACTACACTATACTTAAGCTAAAATTAACTCTACAAGCTCCCTACATTCTCCCTAATTAACCTCTTCACTGCTGGTCATAAAACACGTGTGGTGCGCAGTGGCATTTAGCAGCCTTCTAATTACCAAAAAGCAACACCAAAGCCATATAAGTCTGCTATTTCTGAACAAAGGGGATCCCAGAGAAGAATTTACAACAATTTATGCCATAATTGCATAAGTTGTTTGTAAATAATTTCTGTGAGAAACCTAAAGTTTGTGAAAAAGTGAACAATTTTTTTTTTATTTGATCGCATTTGGCGGTGAAATGGTGGCATGAAATATACCAAAATGAGCCTAGATCAATACTTTGGGATGTCTTCTAAAAAAAAATATATACATGTCAAGGGATATTCAGGTATTCCTGACAGATATCAGGGTTCCAATGTAACTAGCGCTCATTTTGAAAAAAAAAGTGGTTTTGAAATAGCAAAGTGCTTCTTGTATTTATTTCCCTATAACTTGCAAAAAAAGCAAAAAACATGTTAAGATTGGGTATTTCTAAACTCAGTCAGGACAAAATTTAGAAACTATTTAGCATGGTTGTTTTTTGGTGGTTTCAGATGTGTAACAGATTTTGGGGGTCAAAGTTAGAAAAAGTGTTTTTTTTTCCATTTTTTCCTCATATTTTATAATATTTTTAATAATAAATTATAAGACATGATGAAAATAATGGTATCTTTAGAAATTCCATTTAGTGGCGAGAAAAATGGTATATAATATGTGTGGGTACAGTAAATGAGTAAGAGGAAAATTACAGCTAAACACAAACACAGCAGAAATGTAAAAATAGCCCTGGTCCTTAAGGGAAAGAAATTGAAAAATGGCCTTGGTCATTAAGGGGTTAAAAAAAACTAGAAATTTGACTGTGAAATAATAGCAGTCAGTGGAGGGGCGGGATCATGGGCGGGGATGTCCGGGGGCGCGCACATGGGAGGGCGGGGGCGGGTACGTGCACAGGGAGGGAGCGGGTGGAAACCGCTACACTACAGAAAAAGTTGGTGTCAAATTTTTTAAAAAAAGGAAAAAAAAAAAAAAAAGATCAGGCAGGTGGTGGGGGTTGGTCTTTGGGGGGGGGAAGCTACACTACAGAAAAAAGAAGTAAAAACAGAAAAAACTACTTTTTTTTGCAAACTGGGTACTGGCAGACAGCTGTCAGTACCCAAGATTGCCGCCAATAAGGCAGATGGGGAGGGTTAGAGAGCTTTTTTGGGGGGGATCAGGGAGGTTGGGGGCTAAGGGGGGATGCTACACCACAGCATATGTAAATATGCTAAAAGAAATTAAAGAAATTGAAAAACCTTTTATTTTAGTACTGGCAGACTTTCTGCCAGTACTTAAGATGGCGGGGACAATTGTGGGTTGGGGGAGGGAAGGGAGCTGTTTGGGAGGGATCAGGGGGTCTGATGTGTCAGGTGGGAGGCTGATCTCTACACTAAAGCTAAAATTAACCCTACAAGCTCCCTACAAACTACCTAATTAACCCCTTCACTGCTGGGCATAAAACACGTGTGGTGCGCAGTGGCATTTAGCAGCCTTCTAATTACCAAAAAGCAACACCAAAGACATATAAGTCTGCTATTTCTGAACAAAGGGGATTCCAGAGAAGCATTTACAACCATTTATGCCATAATTGCATAAGTTGTTTGTAAATAATTTCTGTGAGAAACCTAAAGTTTGTGAAAAGGTGAACAATTTTTTTTTATTTGATCGCATTTGGCGGTGAAATGGTGGCATGAAATATACCAAAATGGGCCTAGATCAATACTTTGGGATGTCTTCTAAAAATAATATATACATGTCAAGGGATATTCAGGTATTCCTGACAGATATCAGGGTTCCAATGTAACTAACGCTCATTTTGAAAAAAATGTGGTTTTGAAATAGCAAAGTGCTTCTTGTATTTATTTCCCTATAACTTGCAAAAAAAGCAAAGAACATGTTAACATTGGGTATTTCTAAACTCAGGACAAAATTTAGAAACTATTTAGCATAGTTGTTTTTTGGTGGTTGTAGATGTGTAACAGATTTTTCAGGGCCTGCCAGGGCACAGTGTAACACTAGTGCAACTCATATCTGGTGTAACAGTAGTGTACATTAAAAAAAAAAAAAAAATTGACTGTAATAGATTGAATAGCAGTTAGTTGTCTGCAAGCGTGTGTGTCAGGCCTACAGCATCTACTCTGCCAACTTCTGCCAGTGCACAGTGCCACTCATATCTGTTGTCACAGTAGCTTGCACGCATAGTACCACTAATAAAAAAAAAATGACAGGCAAAGACAGGCCACCCCGCAGGGGCCGTCGTGGTCATGGTGCTGTGATTCCCTTTGGCCCTAGAATAATGCCCAGTGTTCAGAGGCCACGTACCCTGAACTCGAAAAGTTCAGAGGACATAGTTGACTGGCTAACACAGGACACCCAATCTTCTACATCTTCCGCTCGGAACCTTGACGCACCATCCTCCTCCAGCTTAGCTTCGGGCACCTCTCAAGTTACCACTCGACCGCCTGCCGCCACCACCAACACTAGCACCACAGCCGCTTCACTTGATCTGTCAAAGGAGTTATTTACACATCAGTTGGAAGAAATGAGTGATGCGCAACCATTATTGCGAGAGGATGTAGATAACAGGGATATGTCTCAGTCAGGCAGCATTACACACATGGACGTACGGTGTGATGATGATGATGTTGCACCCGCTGAGGGAGTTTGGTCCGTCACTGTGAAGCGGGCGTCACCCTTACACTACCTGATCGATACAACATCATACCTGATGTTTTAAAGCACGTTATTCCAAACAATTTAGGAATGTTAGGTGATTTATGCCCTTTATGGATTAAAACCAGACTCTGCATCAACTATGTAATTTTCCATGAGAGTTTTGCCATGGATCCCCCTCCGGCACACCAAAACCAGGTGTTAGTCCCCTTGAAACAACTTTCCCATCACTATTGTGGCCAGAAAGTGTCCCTGTGTGTTTTAAAATTCGCCTGCCCATTGAAGTCTATGGCGGTTCGCTGGTTCGCAAACTTTTGCAGAAGTTCGCGTTCGCCATTCGTGAACCCAAATTTTTATGTTCGCGACATCACTACTCACAAATGCTCTTTTTGACTTAATGAGTACAAATTCACGCACACACACTTGCAAAATTACAGCTGTTACAAACAGCAAAGGGGATGGAAACTCAATATTAATGCCATGGTTTGGGAACTGGATGTTCATCAAGCTCATACAGTTGTGATGGTCAGATTTCTAAATACGTTTGGCCAAATTGTGTTTAAGTAAGGAGCGCACAAGATGGTGTGCACTTCATTGAGTTTATCAACTATTGTAGATCTAAAAACATTTAGAAAAATTGTCTTATTAGTTTTATTGAGTTGCATCAATTAAGTAAACAATGACAGTGCACAATATTTAAAGTGTGATTAGTGAAATAAAATACATTATCATTATTAATAAGGGGTTTTCAAATTGCATATAAACATTGGTTTCTTTAGAAGCTGAAGAAAAGATCTGTAGAAAATATTTGCAAACAATTTCTAATAAGAACAGCTAAAAAATACATCAAAATGTCAAAAGACAGTCAATAACCTTCTGTAAATTAACTGATGTGATCACAGCTGAATTGCTCCACACTCCCTCAGCTCTCTTCACTTATGTCACATTGTCTGAGCTGTTCCTCAAAACAAGACTGCAAGCAAAAAGTAAACCACATAGAGTTGTCACAACAAAGGGCTAGATTACGAGTGGAGCTCAATATTGCGCTTACGTGAGCACAATATTTGCGCTACACTCAGTAATAGCAGCACACGTAAATGTGCACTGGTATTACAAGTGTGAAGCAATGGGAACAGGACCTCACGTTCGCATTGCCTGCTAGCCAATGAAAACAAATTGGAACCTCATTTTCATCCCGGAAGCAGCCAGCAAACCACCTAGCGCAGAGCAGGGAGCAATTCATGCAACGTTGGGCAGCAATAAATATATATGTATATGAGCTTATAACCTTATAACTGCTTCATGCTGATTTTTTTTCAATAAAAATGATCATCTTTAAACATGTAAATGCACGGTAATCTGTATTTTGGGGGCAATCAGGGCATAGTTTAACTTTTAACCAGAGGTCTGACCTATGGTTAATTGCACTAAGCGTAAAGTGAAACCACAAGCTCGCGGGAGCATTTACCAGCCACTAGCAAAGGACTGTTTACTTAACATGCGCCCATAACTGGGCAAATTTGCCCCTTTGCAGGCGCACGTTAAAGATAGTGTTACAATTGTAATCTATCCCAAAATGAGGTTGATGATTGAATAATTGCAGCTGTTAACAAAACAGATATTGCTACTATTATTTAAAAATTAATGGAAAAGAGGGTGGTATAATTCAAAAATGATATGCAAACAAAATATGTTTTAAAGTAAAAATCCTATTATAATTTCTGTACTTAGAGATGATATGCACTATATATTTATAACCACTGAGGCAATAAAGGTATTACAATCCTTACATACAGGAAGAAAAGAATATGATATAGGGGGACATTGTTAGAAAATAAATCAGAATATAAGCACTACACAATTATTAACCAGCACTGAGAAGTCTATGTCACTGCTGGAAGTACAGTATATGCATTTCATTTATGTTCGTTTAGCGCTCACATTTAAAATCAAAATTTCCAGGTGCCTTTATTTTATTTTTATTGAAATTACACAAAGTTTAGTAGCAAGTTTCAGACTGGCAATGCCTATAATAACTAAAGTTTGAAGTGATTTAGTCCAATATATTTTAGATCAATAGGGAGTCTTATTGTTGAACAAATCCTCTATATAATATTTAGTTAAACATGGATAAAAACTATTTGGCAGTGAGATAAAAATGTGGTACTTATGTGGACTTTGGAAAAAAAGCAGTCTTTACAAATATTTAATTATTCTGATTCTTGTTCACATTTACACTGTTAATATGATGCTATTTTTGACAGGGATATTGCTGCTATAGCCCATGTGCAATCATTTTTGAAGTTTAAAATTTTAGTGTAGTATATGTATAGTAATGTTATTAATAAAAAAACTGTACAATTAGAGTGTATAACTACATAAGCAGGGGGTCAAAAAACACAATTTATCAAATGCCAAGCAGTTCATTCCCGAGAACCTGTCCTTCGGTATTGTGGTAACTGGGCAGCATCCACTGCCAGCATTTACCATTGCACAAATGTGACTGTCAATCACCCTGGCTGGACTTATCTGGGGGGATTTGAATCTACCAGATCATGGTTGGGGTGTTGCATAGCAACCAACAGTCATCAGACTGTTGGTTGCTATGCTATACCCAAACACTGATCCGCAGCTTCATAAATGAAGTCCAATACATTTGTGACAGAATCAAAGTTTGTAGCAAAATTATGTTTTTAGCAAAAATGTATTGTCCAAAAATGACTAAGACTATACATAAAAACAATTCCACAAGATATGCTCATACAAATAACAATTGAAGAAAATATTAAGGATTGCTAGCAGAAATACAATGAATTCATAATAATATATACAATTATAGTTCTTGATGTAATTAGATAAGAAGCACAAGGTATTAAAAAGAAACATATAATGAACATTTCCGAAAATCCTGCTAAACATATATGCAAATGGAAATAGAAAATGATACATTTCATTATTTATCACAAAGATGTTTATGCACTTAGAATGTATTTTTTTTACCTATTTGTGGTAAATTTGCAATAATAATAATGAATAATAATTTACAAACTTTATTTGGAATTTACATTCAGACATATTGTTTTATTTTAAAGGGACACTCAAGACAAAATAAACTTTTATGATTCAGAAAGAGCATGTCATTTTATGACACTTTTCAATTAACTTTCATTACCAAATTTTGCACAGTCTTTTTATGTTCACACTTTCTGGGGAACAAGATAATACTGAGCATTTGCACAATCTCACAGGGTATACGTATACTAGTCTGTGATTTGCTGATGTCTGTCACATGATACAGGGGGCTGGAAAATGGGAGAAAAAATACATTTGTCAGAAAAAATCTACAGCTTATTGGAAATTTAGAGTAAGTGTTTAATCATTGTCTTTTTATAATGCACTTGTTAATTATGCAATTCTACTTTATTTAGTGGTCATTTAAAGTGACCCTAAACCCAAATGTTTTCTTTCATGATTCAGATAGAGCATGCAATTTTAATCAACTTTCTAATTTATTTCTATTATCAATTTTTCTTCGTTCTCTTGCTATCTTTATTTAGAAAGCAGGAATGTGTGCATAGGAGCCGGCCAATTTTTAGTTGAGAATCTTGGTTATGCTTGCTTATTGGTGGGTAAATGTAAGCCTCCAATAAGCAAGTTCTAACCATGGTGCTGAACTTAAAATGGGCTGGCTGATAAGATTAACATTTCTGCTTTTAAAATAAAGATAGCAAGAGAATGAAGAAACATTCGCCTAGATTTAGAGTTCTGCGTTAGCCGTCCAAACCAGCGTTAGGGGCTCCAACACTGGTTTTGGGCTACCGCTGGTATTTAGAGTCAGTCAGGAAAGGGTCTAACGCTCACTTTGCAGCCGTGACTTTTCCATACCACAGATCCCCCTACGCCATTTGCGTATCCTATTTTTTCAATGGGATCTTTCTAACACCGGTATTTAGAGTCTTAGCTGAAGTGAGCATTAGAAATCTAATGACAAAACTCCAGCCACAGAGAAAAGACAGGAGTTAAGAGCTTTCTGGGCTAACGCTGGTTCATAAAGCTCTTAACTACTGTGCTCTAAAGTACAGTAACACCCATAAACTACCTATGTACCCTTAAACCGAGGTCCCCCAACATCGGCGCCACTCTAATAAAAAATTTTAACCCCTAATCTGCCGACCGCACACCGCCGCAACCTACATTATCCCTATGTACCCCTAATCTGCTGCCCCTAACACCGCCGGCCCCTATATTATATTTATTAACCCCTAATCTGCCGCCCCAAATGTCGCCGCCACCTACCTAAAATTATTAACCCCTAATCCGCCTCACTCCCACCTCAAAAACCTATAATAAATAGTATTAACCCCTAATCTGCCCTCCTTTACATCACCGACACCTAACTTCAAGTATTAACCCCTAATCTGCCGACCGGACCTCGCCGCTACTCTAATAAATGTATTAACCCCTAAAGCTAAGTCTAACCCTAACCCTAACACCCCCTAAGTTAAATATAATTTTTATCTAACGAAACAAATTATTTCTTATTAAATAAATTATTCCTATTTAAAGCTAAATACTTACCTGTAAAATAAACCCTAATATAGCTACAATATAAATAATAATTATATTGTAGCTATTTTAGGATTTATATTTATTTTACAGGCAACTTTGTATTTATTTTAACCAGGTACAATAGCTATTAAATAGTTAATAACTATTTAATAGCTACCTAGTTAAAATAATTACAAAATTACCTGTAAAATAAATCCTAACCTAAGTTACAATTAAACCTAACACTACAGTATCAATAAATTAATTAAATAAACTACCTACAATTATCTACAATTTTCAATTTTTATTTTAGAATAGGGTAGGGCATTTTTTTTATTTTGGGGGGCTTTGTTATTTTATTAGGGGGCTTAGAGTAGGTGAAATTAGCTTAAAATTGTCGTAATATTTTTATAATGTTTGTAAATTATTTTTTTATTTTTTGTAACTTAGATCTTTTTTTATTTTTTGTACTTTAGTTAGTTTATTTAATTGTATTTATTTGTAGGTATTTGTATGTAATTCATTTATTGATAGTGTATTGTTAGGTTTAATTGTAGATAATTGTAGGTAGTTTATTAAATTTATTTATTGATAGGGTAGTGTTAGGTTTAATTGTAATTTAGGTTAGGATTTATTTTACAGGTAATTTTGTAATTATTTCAACTAGGTAGCTATTAAATAGTTATTAACTATTTAATAGCTATTGTACCTGGTTAAAATAAATACAAAGTTGCCTGTAAAATAAATATTAATCCTAAAATAGCTACAATATAATTATTAGTTATATTGTAGCTATATTAGGGTTTATTTTACAGGTAAGTATATAGCTTTAAATAGGAATAATTTATTTAATAAGAAATAATTTATTTTGTTAGATAAAAATTATATTTAACTTAGGGGGGGTGTTAGGGTTAGGGTTAGACTTAGCTTTAGGGGTTAATACATTTATTAGAGTAGCGGCGAGGTCCGGTCGGCAGATTAGGGGTTAATAATTGAAGGTAGGTAGCGGCGACATTGGGGGCAGCAGATTAGGGGTTAATAAATATAATATAGGGGTATGCGGTGTTAGGGGCAGCAGATTAGGGGTTCATAGGGATAATGTAGGTTGCGGCGGTGTACGGAGCGGCAGATTAGGGGTTAATAATAATATGCAGGGGTAAATTTAGGCGATTGATAATAGGAGTAAACTAGATAGTTGATTAAAAGTTCATGCTCTATCTGAATCATAAAAGAAAAAATTTGGGCTCAGTGTCCCTTTAAGTATACTAAATGAAGTAAAGTTTTTGAGGCCTAATCTTAGAATTAAAGGGACAGCAAAGTCAAAATTAAACTTAAAATTATTAGATAGAGCACAACATTTAAAACAACTTTACAATCTACTTCAGTTAACAATTTTGCATAGTTCTCTTGGTGTCCTTTTTTAAAGGGTAATCCTAGGTTTGTTCAGGATGTGCACGTGTCTCTAGTCATCTGGCAGCAGTGTTTGTAGCATTATTTATAGCAATGTTATGCATAGCTTCAAGCACTACTGCTATAGACTGCTAAAAACATGTGCACAATTCTACGCTTCTATCAGCCTACCTTGATTTACTCTAAACAAAGGATATCAAGAAAACAAAACAAATTTGATAATAGAAGCAGATTAGAATTGTGTTTAAAACTGCACGCTCTATTTGAATCACTTAAGTTTCAATTTGACTTCACTGTCCCTTTAATAAGCAATTTTGATACTTTAATAATATAAGTAATAGACTACATATAAAACAGTGGAAATAGATTTTAAACTTTTACTATTATATTACCATGATGAAGTTAGTAATGGTGAGATGTATACAAATACAAACATATAGTATATCCGCTCCAAATCTTAAAGGGACACTAAACCCAAAATATTACTTTCCTGATTCAGGTAGAGAATACAATTTGAAACAACATTCCAATTGACTTCAATTATGTAATTTGCTTCATTCTTTAGATATCCTTTGTTGAAGAAATGGCAATGCACATGGGTGAGCCAATCACACAAGGCATCCATGTGCAGCCACCAATCAGCAGCTACTGAGCCTATCTAGATTTGATTTTCAGCAAAGGATATCAAGATAATGAAGCAAATTAGATAATAGAAGTAAATTAGAAAGTTCTTTAAAATTACATGCTTTTTCTAAATCATGAAAGAAATTTTTTGGGTTTCATGTGTAAGCTAATATACAAAAAAATGTGTGTGCCCACTAAAAAATCCCATGTTTGTGCACATACCACTAAGATGTTCTGTATAAGCATACAACCAGAATATATCTGATCTATTTATTTTTATTTTGCAATTACATATAACTATTATTATTGTTATGTAATTAGATATACAAAAAAAAAAAAGGTGAAGTCTATGGGCATGGCCTAGAAATAATATAATTTGATAAAGTTAAATGGACACATTAAAGTCAATTTTTAAATTAAGAAATTATTCACTAAATTGCAAAATAACTGCATACAAAATAAATGTTTGAAAAGCATGTAAAACTGCCATTTTGTTTGAAAAATATATATTATTTTGTAGTCCCAGGACACACCCCTTGAAAAGCCTCTTGAATATTTTTTACCTTACTTCCTTTGCTTTGGTCAATCACTGTGAAGCATGTAGTATCAGGGAACTGAGTAAAAATTTTTTTTAAATTATGCTTAATTAAACATTTGTGGTAAATACTTTTGTTTTTATGTCTCTTTAACTGTAAATTAATTAAATATGTATTAGGGATATATTAACATTTGTCAAGTTCATACTGTTTAATTATTAGTTTATTTTAGCCATTTTTCAATTTTATATATACAGTATGTCAGCATGCATATCATTTGGATTTTTCTTTGGAAACATTTTTATTGTTTTTATTATATACCTATTTGTTTTAATATTAGGTTTTTATAATTTCCTTTCATTGTATATTTTATTTCTATATATGTTTGTGATATTGCTGTTATATTTGCAGTGATTTTCTGAGCATATCTCTCTGTGTGCTGAATAGAAATTGATTTACTATATTTTTAGCTAAGAGGTTTGACTTATATATAGTTCCAGGGAAATAATATATTTGACATGCGCAGTAGTAGTAACTGAGAGGTCTGAATTGTGTATAAGCAGAGAAATGTTATTTTGGTACATGAGCAGTCATTATTCTCAGAATGTTTTGCAGTGTGAAGAACATAAAAAAATACTATATTTGTAGTAATAACTATATCTATTTATATATATATTTCTTTATCTATCTATCTATCTATCTATCTATCTATCTATCTATCATTTAGTTTATTTATCTATGGTTTAGGAGCTTTTGTTATACAAACAGAATACTCTAATATTCCCTGGCAACCTATTCACACATCAGTGATCAAACTAATATTGATTATCAAGTAACAAATAACAGCTCAATTTTTCAATGGGGGTGAATAAAGAATACGTTCTTACACCAGCTCTAAGTCAGCTTAAAGATTTAAATGCTGTATTTATGATATATAGAAACCCATTCAAATCCTATGATCAATCAAAACCCCACTAGCTACATAAAGTCTAAATTCTATATTGTCACCAGATATATAAATATATAAACATTAAAATGTTCCTTCACATTTTTTTTTTGTTAATGGTAGATATGTTCAGTGTGTTCTCATTATAGTGCTTATGTATGATCTGGCCTATAGTTATTTTTTTATTTTATTTTTTTGCCACTGTGCTTATATGCATTTATTATATACATTTACAGTGGCACAAATATTTAAGATATTCTGTGAGCTGCTACATAGGAGTCACTCTGAAAAAAATATAGCTTATGTATGAAGATTGTCCTAATTAGATTTTAGCTTGTCAACTGATTATCTATTCCATCAGTAATATTTGATCATGTGTTATACAATTAAAACAATATTATTTAAGATATCAATTATGCCATTGATGACGAATGTCATTCAATATGTGATATATTGTTTATGAGCCATTGGAAATTTTTATGATTACTGATATAAATAGTATCTTTGATGAGATCATTAAGTATGAAAAAACAAATAATCAAAGGTGTTCAGTTTGGAATTTAAGTTTTAAATTATAATAATTATTTTGTTAACATACACCATTAGTACATATGTATAGCTCCTCTTTTTAAAGAAGTATATACACCAACACAGTGAGAATCAAATCTAGCAGTTATTATATTATTGTCCAACCACTGCTGCACTTGAAACTGAACTGATTTGCACATGGGTGGGTGCCAGATCAGTAGCTAAAACTCTGAAATTCTACTAAAAAATGAAACTCTACTCCCACTGGCTGGCATGAAGACTTAGCTCACAGTGCTCAGACAGTGATATAAAGCAGATATGTAGCAGCACATGTGAATAAATACAGAGCAACACCAGCCTTAACAGCTCCAGGTGTCCTGTTAGGCAAGTTTGGCCCTGATACAGAGGTCTAAGTACAGGGAGAGTAGGGGATTTCATAAAATTTTAAGGGGGTCTAAGGTAAAATGTACCAGGAAGATACAACTTTATTTTAAACATATCTTTACATACAGGGAGGAAATATAAAGGTGCCATACAAACATTTACATGTATATATATGTCTGTATTTCAAATGGAGGGACGACATTCAATGAATTTCTAAAAAAAATAACAAAGTTTATTATAATATGGTGATGTTTCGGGGTCCAAAAGAGCCCATCCTCAGAACAAAAAAGTAGCACCCTGGGTGTTGTTCGCTTGGAAGTGGGAGTGAAGATACCTTGGGACTTTACTATATATATATATAAATCCACCAAGATCAGCACTCACCAACACCTCCATATACTGTGTGTACTGTGTGTTTTGCCGCAATCATAACAACAATGAACAGGTTTGTTGAACTGGTCTCAGTGAAGATCCCATCTGAACAACAAGCAAGCAAGCACCACAGAGTTACTGCAACCACCTTTAATGTGTCAAAACAACGTAACACATAAAGTTTTGGCCCCTCACAGAGGCCTTGGTCACATGCAAAGTGAAACACAATCTAGTAGATTTACTAGAGATATAAATCAATCCAGAGTCCTAGAGTTGAGGTTACCTCTTTCACTAATGTACCAGTGTAGTGTGTCAATATGCTTTATTGTTGTTGTGCTATATTCACATGTGATGACATAGAGGGTTTTATTGTTGTGCTTGGTGCCATTCTGAATATTCTATTTATCAAAAGAACAATTTTCTGTGGACCAGTTTTTTTTTAAGTTAGATGGTTGTATGAAAATCAGGATGGGGATTTTGAAAAGATTGCTTTTATTTTTTAGTGTGAGATTATCTGTAACAATGGCTGTAAGCATTTTATATATTTTTTTATATTTCCTAGGGCAGGGTTGTTTTTGACTACTAGTAAAATATTTTATTTGACTACCAGAATCAACTGTAAGATGGGTAACACTGTATAGATATACATTATGTTTATTTTGAAATTAGAGATATAATTCTTAATTTTTTACAGTTGTTGTGTTTGCAAAGGGCAACTGCAAAAGTATTTTACTGTTTTTTATAGACTTGAAAGTACATATTAAAATGTTATGTAAGACTGTGACATTATCTGTTTCTTATTATGTTGTATATAGTTATCTTATAAGGTGCTGCCTTTATCTGAAAAAACAAACACCTAGTTTACGAGTTTTGCGCTAAACAGGGTGCAAAACTAATGCCAAAAAGTTGCGTTATTTCACTCTCCATTGCGCTGCCATTATGAGTTACTGAAAAGCCTCTCTGTGAATGTGATTGGTGGTGTTAAGCTCCATACCGCACAAAATCCAAGGGCTGATTTGACATGCGCATGCACGCTTTCCCCCATAGACATCAATGGGGAGAGAGTGTTAGGAAAAAAACTAACACCTGAAGTGCGGAATGAAAAATCTCCGTAACGCAACCCCATTGATGTCTATGGGGAAATTTTTTTAAGTTTAAACAAAACACCCTAACATAAACCCCAAGTCTTAATAACCTTAATCTGCCTCCCCCAACATCCCTCAACATTGTCGACACTAATAAAAGTTATTATCCCCTATTTGCTGCTCGCTGACAACACTATAATAAAGCTATTAACCTCTAATCCGCCGCTCCCTGACACTATAATAAAGCTATTAACCCCTAAACCTCTGGCCTCCCACATTGCTGCAACTAAATAAACCCATTAACCCCTAAACATCCGGCCTCCCACATCGCTGCTACTAAAAACACATCGCAAAACACTAAATTAAACTATAAACTCCTAACACCCCCTCTAACTTAAAATTAAAATTACAATACAACTATCTTAAAATAAATAAAAATTTACATGTAAAATAAAAATAAACCTAACATTAAACTATAAATTAACCTAACATTACTGTTCTAATAAAATAAGAAAAACTAAACTACCAATTAAAAAATCTAAATTACAAATTTAAAAAAACCTAACCCTACGAAAAAATAAAAAAAATCGAAAATGACAAAAAATAATAAACACTAAATTACGACAAATAAAAAACACTAAATTTACAAAAAAATGTCTTATAGAATGCAATGTTTCTATATTTATAAATTATTTTTAAATCATATGGTGTATGTACAGTTTGAATTTATCTGTATATGTGAAGCCTTTGTTTACTTTTGTTACCATGTGAACTGACAACTTGTAAACTACACATATGTTATATCTCATTTGTGAGGTCATTATTTACCTTCGTTACCATGTCAACTAATTAATTGTGAATACATACAGGTGTGACCGACTAATTGGTTGACCTATCAGAGAATGTTTGTTACCCTTTATATAGCAGGTGCATTTTAATTGTTTGTATCATAGCCTGAGGAAACAGCCCCTAGAGGCTGAGAAATGCGTCGCTTTTAACCCCTTAATGACCACAGCACTTTTCCATTTTCTGTCCGTTTGGGACCAAGGCTATTCAGTGTTTCTCACTGAAATCATTTATAAACAGCTTGTGCAATTATGGCACAAATGGTTGTAAATGCTTCTCTGGGATCCCCTTTGTTCAGAAATAGCAGACATATATGGCTTTGGCGTTGCTTTTTGGTATTTAGAAGGCCGCTAAATGCTGCTGCGCATCACACGTGTATTATGGCGAGCAGTGAAGGGGTTAATTAGGTAGCTTGTAGGGAGCTTGCAGGGTTAATATCACATTTAGTGTAGAGCTCAGCCTCCCACCTGAAACATCAGATCCCCTGATCCCTCCCAAACAGCTCTCTTCCCTCCCCCACCCCACAATTGTCCCCGCCATCTTTAGTACTGGCAGAAAGTCTACCAGTACTAAAATAAAAGCTATATTTGTTGTTTTTTTGTGTTTTTAAAAAGCATATTTACATATGCTGCTGTGTACTATCCCCCCTTAGCCCCAACCTCACTGATCCCCCCCAAACAGCTCTATAACCCTCCCACTCTAACTTAATATGCGCCATCTTGGGTACTGGCAGCTGTCTGCCAGTACCCAGTTTAGAAGAAAATATGTTTTTTTTTTATTTTTATTAAAATTTTCTGTAGTGTAGCTTCCCCCCACACAAAACCAACCCCCCACCCCTCCACGATCTATTTTTGTGCTTTTGCACAAACAAGATTTGGCCATTTTTTCCTAGCAATATTTTCCGTAGTGTAGCGGTTCCCACCCGCTCCCGCCCCGTGCACGCGCCCACCCGCCAACCTCCGTGCACGTGCGTGCTCCCGCGCGCCCCCGCGCGCGCCCCCTAATGGCCCCGCCTCCGATCCCGCCCCCTTGATGTCAGAGGATACACCGATGGCCACCCACCCGCCTCCCAAGTCGGCTCCCACTCACCAACGATACCGGCCATCGATGTCCGGTGCAGGGAGGGCCACAGAGTGGCTCTCTCTGCATCGGATGGCCATGTAAAGTTATTGCAGGATGCCTCCATATCGAGGCATCACTGCAATAACCGGAAAGCAGCTGGAAGCGAGCAGGATCGCTTCCAGCTGCTTTCCACACCGAGGACGTGCAGGGTACGTCCTCAGGCGTTAACTGCCTTTTTTTTGAGGACGTACCCTGCATGTCCTCGGTCATTAAGGGGTTAAATAAAGAATCTTTTTTTAACCATACATTTGCTTATGTGGTGTATTAGGATCTTTGGAATATTTTTGTTGCTGCTTGCTGTTTGCTGGTAATCTCAGTCAGATGGGCAACTGAGAAGCCCCAGTCCGCTTATACTGCACCTGGAGGTGCTTTCCTTCCTGTAAATACAATCAATCTTTTTCTTCTTGCCCTTGTCTATACGTTATTGGGCTATGGTTGTTTGCTCTATATTTTCATATAGGTAATAGGAGTGTTCCCTCAAAGTTATCAAACCTGACATTGCTGCTGGTTGGTTACAGTGAGGTGGACTACTGCCCTATTAGCACCTTTGGGTGCTACACTTTTGTGAGTGTAATTCCTGTTATCTTGCATCTACAATTACCTGTTTTGGTGGTACTAGGCCATTGTGGCGTCTCTGTTCTTTCTCTACAGTTCCTGGCCATTACCCTGGAATGGCCATTTTTTCAGCGTTAAAAGCCATAACGCAACACTTGTAATCTAGCCATATGTCTTATTTTTAATTTTTAGAAAAAAATGTTCTTTTGATAGTGCTTTAAAAATATAAGTCATAAATAAATTGTAAAGATTATTTGGAATTTTTTTTTATTAATTTGAAAGGTGTTTTAATGAAAGAGACCAAAATTAATCTTGAAATAACAATATTCAAGACAGAAGGAATTATACCTTGGAGTTTGAAGATGTTAAAAGCACATACAATCAATCAAGGGCACTTGTCTTTTCATAAATGCTGTAAGAGAATTTTAGAAGATTGCACAACAGATATATTAATAATTTCTTATAAATGTAAGATATTAAATGTAACTTAGGAAGAAAATTTAATTTTTAAACAGTAACATAGCCTTTAACAAAAAAAAAATATGTTTTTCTGCAAAAAGAAAAAGAAAAAAGAAAAAAAAAAGAACAGAATCCAGAGAAACTTTAAGAACATTAAATAAAAAAAAAAAAAATAAAAAAAAAGAGAACAGGGTTCATTATGATAATTTATGGAACATATATCAGAATTTTAGAATTTTTGATAGGGTGAGTTTAAAAAAACAAACAAATAAATACTCTTTCAGAAAAAGAAGATAGTTTTATTATCAACCTCACGTTAACAGGTCAGATATACACAAGATATATGAATAATGACAACAAATATAAAAGAAATACAGATAACTCTAACAGAGTTAATCACAAAGTAATTGCCAGTTTAATTCTAAATCGAGAGGAAAAAATTGTTGGGAGATGTTCCAGGTCTAATATATAGCTGCAAAACAGACAAACTGATATGTTCAAACACAGCACTATCTATTTCTATCATGAAATAGTATTCTGTTTTAGCCAGTACTGGAGAAGATTCTGTGGATTTTTTATAATTATTCTATTTCTCCAAAAGAAGATGTTTTTAATGTCACTAGTACAAAGATTTAGTCAATGATTAAGCTAGAGGAAGATGAGGCAAGGTATCAAAAATCTAAAACGTGAAAAAAAATTCCTGCAAAATGATTTTTTTTAGTACAAATTCGTATATTTTATCTCAATACCAATTAAGGGTACCAAGTAAGGTTTTAGAAAATGTATGCCCTTAGTTAAAAGCTTAATACATGTGATACATTTTTAGTTATTAATTGATTAATTTGTAAATTCACTAATATTTAATATTATGTTATCATTGAACAGGGCACTTTCTGTTGGTGCACCATTTTAGCCTGCCTATTTATCTACTGCACAATAACGTTGAAAAAACGTGCCAAGCCAATTAATGACATATTTTTCATAAATCACAAGGTACACTGCTGCCATCCAGTGGTGTAACTTTAATGTTACAAAATAATGTAATCCACATTTTAAACTAGTCACTTACCACCTATGTCATTATTTCTTTCTTTGTGATTTAAACAAATTGGCAAAAAGGAATATAAACTACCTATGTGTCTTCATAAAATTATATTAATGTATGATTTGAAGTAATTTAATTGATACAAATATATAATTATTAATTGTAAAAAAAAGCCTTTATCATATCGGTATTATTTTGTTAGTATGTATAATGAACATTATTATTATTATTAATAATAATACTAATAATAAAAATAATAATAAAAATAATAATAATACAAGTATATCATTAATATTTAATTTTATCATTAGCAAACATTTGTGTTTTTATTATACTGTATTTTTATAGCAATGTTTTAAAGTAGAACTTAGTGATAAGTAAACTTACTATGTGATTATTATTTATATGACTGATTTCTATTTTCTTTAATCTGTGTCTTGGTTTGTACTTCAGTTTTAAACTGTGCGATTATTTTTGGGTTGCTTTATGAATTTACTGTAATAAAATGTGATTGCATGTCAATAGGTATTTAAATATTGGCCTATTTCAATAAGATCATTGATAAAGCATGCATTGGTAGTCCTTCTGAGAGATGTGTATACAAGAAGTATTCTGGAAGAGATCCAAAGATGTACCCACAGTGGGGACTAAAGCATCAACATTTGGGCAGGTGAAATAAGTACTTTTTTTGGATGTCTACATGTTTAAACCGGTGGCTTACTTTTGATTACTAAAAAGGCCCTATCCTAACTGTATACATATTTATAGATGACCAGAGAAATTCAAGTGGGGAAAAAAGCACTGTGAATTGTTAACATTTTTGTCTTCAGTTGCAGCATATACGAGAGCTGGCAGATCAGCGGAAAATGTAATAAGTAAAACATTTGTTTTGCAGGTTTTCTTTAGATGGATTATTAAATTCATTATCTATATCCATTATCAAGCATTTCAAATATGTTCAATTTAGCTTTCCTATTGGAACATCGGGATACAGATATTGAGAGTTAAAGAACCATATTTAATTTTCATTACTAATCTAATAAAGAATCTGAAAACAAATATATAAGATTATGAAAGAGCTGATATTTTTAAACCATTTTGAGTTTGGTTAGGTAATACAGCTATTTAAACACAACAAATAAAAATGGATGTAAATATTTGTTTATTTTCTAAATGATAATCCTGCATATTTTTTATTATAATTCAATATTTAAATTTGTATCCCACAGTATATTGTTTTAACCTATCACACATCTGACAACCCACATTCACATTCATTATATTACACATAATTTATGTTAATTTCATTAAACTTAGTGACATATTTGCATATTTAGAAGCCTCATAGAGTGACTTTGACAATGTTTAAGTATAACACTAACAAGTAGAGTTTTGATTTAAGAGTGTGAGGAGATGTTAACTGATGGAACATTCAGATATGATATGATGAGGTTAAGTGATGAGAAAGTATAGTATGAAAAGATAGAGAGAAGCTGAATTGAGCTCTGACAAATGGACTAATAAGAGCACTGTATGCTATCACATATAACAACATAGTAGCATAGAATAAATATTGTTCCTATTGCATCGGAGTGGCTCCCTTAGAAGGTAATAAAGGTTGATATGACTTGAAAGCTGCCACAGTATTTAAAAAATGTACACCCTAATAACTATCTATAAATGTTTGTAGTTCTTAGTGTATAAATATTTGAAACAGACAAATTATTGAATCGTATAGTTAATACACAGTGCATACAATTAACTTTTCAATAACTCTTCAGTATATATACATGAACACAGCTTGACACTCCCAGAGATGATCATAATGGACCTAGAACTTTGATTGTTATGCATATATAAATATTCAGCATATGTGTTGGATAATATATGTTCATTGTCAATTTTGTAATTTAATAAATACTCACCATCATTTTGAATAAATGTTAGTTAAGTAACAGAGCTGATACAGTGGAAATATTGTGTCCATTTGTCAAAATTAAGAGTTCATGTACGAATAAGGGTATAATTAGTAACAATGTAATGGCTAAACTTTACACAGAATATGTAATAATCAGTATAATTGGCCTCTACTTTTCTATCCTTAATTATTATTCGCTTTTTTACTGTGGGATAAATATATATATATATATATATATATATATATATATATATATATATATATATATATATATATATATATATATATATATATATATATATATATATATATATATATATACTAGTCCTAAAGCCCATGTACAAAGGCCATTTTTTGCAGTACAGCAGTTCCACCCCTTGCTCTCTCTCTATTATATCCCCCTCTCTTTTGTTTTCTCTGCCCCCTCTCTTTTGCTCTCTTTTCCCCCCTCTCTTCTGCTCTCCCCCTCTCCCTCTTTTGCTCTCTCTTTCTCCTCTCTTTTGCTCTCTCTCCCCTCTCTTTTGCTCTCTCTCCCTCTCTTTTGCTCTCTCTCTCCCCCTCTCTTTTCCTCCCTCTCTTTTGCGCTCTCCTCCCTCTTTTTTGTTCTCTCTCCACCTCCCTTTTGCTGTCTCTCTCCCTCCCCCTCTCTTTTGCTCTTTCTCCCTCTCTCTTTTGCTGTCTCTCTCTCCCTCTCTTTTGTTCTCTTTACCCCCTCTTTTGCTCACTTTATCCCCCTCTTTCACTCTCTCCACCATTTCCTTTGCTCCCCCCTCTCTTTTGCTGTCCCTCCCCCCTCTCTTTTGCTCTGTCTCCCCCTCTGTTTTGCTCTCTCTATCCCCCCTCTTTGCTCTCTCTCTTTTCCCTTTCTTTTGCTCTCTTTCTCCCCTCTCTTTTGCTGTCTCTCTCCCCCTCTTTTTTGCTCTCTCTCTCCCCCTCTATTTTGCTCTCTCCTTTCCCTCTCTTTTGCTCTCTCTATCCCCCCTCTTTTGCTCTCTCTCTTTTCCCTTTCTTTTGCCCTCTTTCTCCCATCTCTTTTGCTGTCTCTCTCCCCCTCTCTTTTGCTCTTTCTCTCCCCCTCTATATTTTCTCTCTCTCCCCCCTCTCTTATGCTCTCTCTCCCCCTCTCTTTGGCTCTCTCTCTCTTCCCTCTCTTTGGCTCTCTCTCTTTCTTTTTCAATCTCTCCCCTCTCTTTTTCGCTCTCCCCCTCTCTTTTTCTTTCTCTCTCCCCCTCTATTTTGCTCTCTCTCTCCCCTCCTCTCTTTTCCCCCCTCTCTTTTGCACTCTCTCTCTCACCCTCTTTTGTGCTCTCCCCCTCTTTTTTGCTCTCTCTTCCCTCTCTTTTGCTGCCTCTCTCCCTGTCTTTTGCTGTCTCTATCTTCCCTCTTTTGCTCTCTCTCTTTTCCCTTTCTTTTGCCCTCTTTCTCCCCTCTCTTTTGCTCTTTCTCTCCCCCTCTATATTTTCTCTCTCTCCCCCCTCTCTTATGCTCTCTCTCCCCCTCTCTTTGGCTCTCTCTCTCTTCCCTCTCTTTGGCTCTCTCTATCCCCCCTCTTTTGCTCTCTCTCTTTTCCCTTTCTTTTGCCCTCTTTCTCCCCTCTCTTTTGCTCTTTCTCTCCCCCTCTATATTTTCTCTCTCTCCCCCCTCTCTTATGCTCTCTCTCCCCCTCTATTTGGCTCTCTCTCTCTTCCCTCTCTTTGGCTCTCTCTCTTTCCCCCCTCTCTTTTTCAATCCCTCCCCTCTCTTTTTCGCTCTCCCCCTCTCTTTTTCTTTCTCTCTCCCCCTCTATTTTGCTCTCTCTCTCCCCTCCTCTCTTTTCCCCCCTCTCTTTTGCACTCTCTCTCTCACCCTCTTTTGTGCTCTCCCCCTCTTTTTTGCTCTCTCTTCCCTCTCTTTTGCTGCCTCTCTCCCTGTCTTTTGCTGTCTCTATCTTCCCTATTTTGCTCTCTCCCCTTTCCTTTGCTCTCCCTCCCCCCTCTCTTTTGCTGTCTCTCTCCCTCTCTTTTGCTCTCTCTATCCCCCCACTTTTGCTCTCTGTTTCCCCCTCTTTTGCTCTCACTCTATCCCCTCATATTTTGCTCTCTTTCTATTCCCCCTCTCTCTCCCCTCTTTTGTACTCTCCCCCTCTCTTTTGCTCTCTCTCCCCTCTCTTTTGCTCTGTCTCTCTCCCTCTCTTTTGCTGTCTCTCTTCCTCTCTTTTGCTCTCTCTATCCCCCTTCATTGCTCTCTCTATCCCCCATCTTTTGCTCTCTATCTATCCCCCCTCGTTCCCCTCTTTTGTGCTCGCCCCTTCTCTTTTGCTCTCTCTTTCCCCTTTCCCCCCTCTCTTTTGCTGTCTCCCTCTATTTTGCTCTATCTATCTCCAATATTTTAATCTCTCTCTCTCTCTCTCTCCCCTTTCTTTTGCTCTCCCGACCTCCTCTCTTTTGCTCTCTCTCTATCCCCCCTCTTTTCAGCTTTCTCTCTCCTGTCCACACGGCCCCGCCCACATCACACCAAGCACCACCCACGGCACACTCAACCCCGTCCGTGTCCCGTCACGTCCACATCATGTCCGCGTCACACCCATCCCCGCCCCATCATGCACAGTCGGCCCAGGCCCAGATGGCAGTTCAGTGTGTTGAAGGCCAGGTGTGTTTGTCCTCGCGCTGTCTCTACTGCGCATGACACACTTGGCCTTTTATATTATAGGATATATATATATATACATATATACAATAGTCCAGGAGAACCCAGCACACTCATAACGTACCAACTCCCATGGTGCCCACCAAATCCGTACATAGAGAAGTTATTTCACAAAAGGCAAGCACTTGCTGGTATTTTTTTCAAACAACAGTTTTTAATATATATATATATATATATATATATATATATATATATATATATATATATATATATATATATATATATATATATATAATTTTTTTATTTTGACAGTGTGCATTTTCTTTTCTGGTATTGTGTCATGTCATTTTAAGTTGGATGTGCTTTTTATATTTACTGTGGATGTTTTCCCATTTTTATTATAATTGTCTGGATTTTTTATTGTTTATTTGTTATTTTTCAGTAATTGTTTATGATTTAATAATGTTACTCTTCATGCATATTGCATTGCATTTAATCATATTACATATTTTGCCTTGCATAGTTTCAGAACGTCAAACATGCTGCCAAAACGCTTTGTTAGTGATGCCAATTAAATCAAATTGAATTGCCTATCATTGAATTATGAATGATGACACTACAAAACCTGTTTGACTTAGATTGTTCGTGACTAACTTCATTGCATTTTTAAAAAGCATTCCTCTTTTCCATCAAAATATTTCATTACAAAGCATTGCATTAAAATTATCTTAAATGCTAATATTTACTTTTCAGAGCCTCCCAGGTTAACTTTGTGTTGAAATATTTATGTTTTAATATAAAAATACAAGTTATTAAAAAAATTAATTTTTTTTTTTTTTTTAAATGTCTGTTCTAAAAATATTACTTGAGGGAATTTTTTATTTAACTGACCATTCTGTTTATTAGTTGCAGAGCTATTTATGTAAAGCATATATGCAATTCTACATGACCATGATATTGTTAAGTAATATCTATTAATATGCAAATATCGTAAATATACTCCCACATTATTTAAAAAATAGCATTGCTAATAAACTTAGTGCTTGCTTATAGTATGTTTTGATAAAAGTATTTGTTAAAATTGAAAGGCATTCACGTCAATAATATGAAGTTACTATTCCAACAACCTTTGGAACATAAATATAGCATGATTTGCAAATCCTGAAAGACTGATGACTGGACATGAACCAGACTTTAATCTCTTAATTGTACTACTTTAAATATTGTGCTGCCTTTGCAAATAATAAAAGAATTAGAAAATGTCATTAATTTTTAAGTTGGAACTGCTTATGCTATAAAATATGCAAATCACCCAATTAATTTGTAATCTAAGCACTTAATCCAAACTCTTATCTAAAACAAAATTATAATATATATTTGACAGAAACTTGTGGTTTTTGGGAAATAATTACACTGAATCAGTGTCACCATGGGAAATCAACTGGGAAAGACGATGCATGTTATTAATATTGAAATGAGCATCTAAAGAATTGTTTCCAGTGTACAAAGACCAAAACACTTGTAATGCAAAGTCAGTACTACCAAACATACAGTAAGCTGAAGTTGATGCTATTGTTATTTCTGAAGATCAAAATACATGAATATATAATATATGAAGCATTCTTGCAAACACAGTAATATAGTAGGAACTATACTTACAATAATATAGTTAATGAATAATACTATTTGGGATGCAAAAGCAAAAACAAATTTGATATATGATTTAATTGCAAAATATATTATACATGACAAATTGATGGTATCAATTAATGATAACTGCATCACTGAAAACACGACAGTTGACCTCAAAAGTGGCATTACTGATTTTTTAATTTTTTTTTTCCTTTTTGCTAATTTTCCTGGCTCTCAAAACAAAAGGACCTTTGTTAACCAATCACAGCTCTGTACATAAGTATGAACATGCATCTTATTATATAAAAGGCCAAGTGTGTTTGTCCGAAGCTGTCATGCACAGTAGAGACAGCAGAGGACAAACACACCTGGCCTTACCTGACAATCCATGCTGTTTGCGACGAAAGTGGACGTGACTGGACGGGGCTGTGGGCGTGACCGTGGGCGTGGTCGGCATGGTCGGGGCATGGTTAGGCATGGCGGGGGCGTGGTCAGGTGCGGTCAGCTTGACAGAGAGGGAAGAGAAATAGAAAGAGAGGGGGAGAGACAAAAAGAGATAGGAAAGAGCTAAAGAGAGTGGGAAGAGAAGAAGAGAGGGGAAAGTGCAGAAGAGAGGTGGGAGAGAGAGCAAAAGAGAGGGGAGAGAAGGGGGAGAGAGAGAGCAAAAGAGAGAGGGGAGAGAGAGAGCAAAAGAGAGGGGGAGAGAGAGAGAGCAAAAGAGAGGGATGGAGAGAGAGAAAAAAAAAGCAGAGAGAGACAGATATCTCCCCTCTCTATACGTGTTGCAGTCATATACCGCCCCCTGGCTCCCCAACTCAATTTTTAGATCACTTTGCTGCCTGGATTCCTTATTTCCTTTCCTCGGACACCCCTGCCCTAATTCTTGGCGACTTCAACATCCCTCTGACAATCCCACTGCCTCCTCTGCAAAACAACTTCTTCAACTCACTTCCTCTTTTGGCCTGTCACAATGGACTGACTCTCCCACTCACAAAGATGGTCATCCCCTTGATTTGATTTTCAAATATCAATGCACTATCTCAAATTTAACAAACTCCCCTTTTCCTCTCTCTGACCATCATCTCCTAACTTGCAACATTACTTCCCTAGCTCTCTCAAACCTCTCCTCTCATCCATCACCTCATTTTCCTGTCCTGACCAATCTATCTGCCAGTATAACTCCACCGTTACATCGGTCATTGACAATCTGGCCCCTCCAACCATAGCTCTGAAACCACACTCTCATCCTCAGCCCTGGCATACTCCTCTGACACGGTACCTACGCAGATGTTCCCGTACTGCTGAGCGACACTGGAGGAAATCTCGGAGTTCAGCTGACTTTCTTCACTACAAGTTTATCCTGCACTCCTACTATTCTGCCCTTAATCTCTATAAGCAACAATACTTCTCTAATCTCATCTCTATTCTTTCCTCTAACCCAAAACTTCTGTTCTCCACATTCAATACTCTTCTCTGCCCACCCCACCTCCTAATACAACCTCTCTCTCAGCTCAAGATTTTGCCAGCCACTTCAATAACAAAATTTACTCTATCAGAAGTGAAATCAGCATTCAACATACTACCAATCTCCCACCCCCTCAAAAGCTCACAATCATCCAAAACCCAAATATCCAAAAATGCAGCTTTTTTGCCCCTGTTAATGAGGATGAAGTTTCTGCCCTTATACTGTCCTCCCACCTCACTAACTTTCCCCTCGACCCCATCCCCTCACAGTTACTCCCTTCCTCTCTTCTACACTCACCCCCATACTCACACACATTTTCAACCTCTCCCTCAGCACTGGTATATTTCCCTCATCTTTAAAACATGCACTGGTCACACCAATCCTCAAAAAACCTTCCCTCGATCCAACCTCACCATCTAACTACCGCCTTATTTGCCTACTCCCTCTTGCCTCAAAGCAAAAACTAGTCTACACACGTCTACCCCATTTCCTTACACTAAACTCTCTTCTTGACCCACTGCAATCTGGCTTTTGTCCCTATCACTCTACAGGGACAGCCATTGTCAAGGTTACCAATGACCTGCTTATAGCAAAATCCAAAGGCCACTTCTCTCTGCTTATCCTCCTTGACCTGTCTGCAGCCTTTGACACTGATGACCACCCTCTTCTGCTCCAAACCCTCCAATCCTTCGGCATCTGTGACATAGTTCTCTCGTGGTTCTCCTCCTATCTGACGAACAGTACATTTAGTGTAGCCTTCTCCGGAGCATCCTCTGCCCCGTTACCACTTTATGTTGGGGTACCTCAAGGCCTTTGGTTCCTTTGGTTCCCTTCTCTTTTCAATCTACACGTCATCATTAGGTTCCTTAATAAAGTCCCATGGGTTTCAAAATTATTTGTATGCAGATGACACCCACAGCTACCTCTCTTCACCAGACCTACCTCCTTCCTTACTAACCCGTTTCACTAACTGTCTTTCTCATATCTCATTTTGGATGTCCTCTCACTATCTTAAGCTAAAACTCTCCAAAACTGAACTCCTTATTTTTCTCCCTTCTTCCAATGTCTACACCCCCAAAATTTCTATAACTGTTGATAATTCCATCATTACTCCTACCCCGCATGCCCGAAGTCTTGGGGTCACACTTGACTCAGATCTTTCCTTCACTCCTCACATTCAGTCCTTGGCTAAAGCCTGCCACTTCCACCTTAAAAACATCTCTAAAATTAGACATTTCCATACACAAGATACAACTAAGATTTTAATCCACTCTCTGAGCCTTTCCTGCCTTGACTACTGCAACTCTGTCCTCTCTGGTCTACCTAGCTGTCGCATAGCTCCTTTACAATCCATTATGAATGCCTCTGCCAGGCTCATCTTCCTTACTCGTCACTCTTCATCTGCTGCACCTCTCTGCCAATACCTTCACTGGCTTCCTCTTGCCTCTAGGATTAAACACAAAATCCTCACTCTGACATACAAAGCTCTCAACTGCACTGCTCCCCCCTACATTTCAGAACTTGTCTCCAGATACTCTCCCTCCCGTCCCCTTTGATCAGCTCAGGACCTCCTCCTCTCTTGTTACTTCCTCACATTCCCGTTTACAGGATTTCTCCATACTGGCCCCCATCTTGTGGAACTCCCTGCCTCGTTCCATAAGACTCTCCCCTAGTTTTAATGAGAATTTTTTTTTTAATTGATTTTTCCATTTATGAAGAAATACATACATAATATAAACTTATGAGTCAAGATTACCATCCAATAGCATTTTTTACATATCTTTCTTATCTTGTCTGAAAGGAACATTTATACAATCCAAATAAACAATGCATTACTATAACATTTATTTTGAAACATATAGTCTCCTTCCATAGTAGGGGAGGGGCCAGCCCGTAAAAAATAAAATAAAAAAAAATCTCATCTACCACATCTGTCTAACCTGTAGACTCATCTCCTGTCTCTAGGAATCTGGGGTACTCCTTGTAAGAAGGGGAAAAGGAAGTATGCAGTGACCCATCCAAACAAGTTGAACGGGAGCAGGAGAGGCAAGAGAAGTAATCTACTCTATATATCTAAGTGACTTTCAATAAGTTCCCCCCTCTCTTGCTGTCTATTCCTGTTCTCTGCATACATAATCCAAGGCTCCCATAATGCAAGGAACTGCTCCTTATTACCTAATATGTCAGCGGTAGCAATACTCATCTGAAAATAATATTCAATTTTATTTCTAATTATTGAAAATGACGGGATCATAGTTTTCCAGTATCTTGCTATGCTTAATTTGGTAATTGTGCAGATGATGGCCACCAATTTATTTGCCCTATAATTTATGCCTGGAAGAGGATCATGCAACAAAGCTTGTGTTGGGGTCAGCTCAAGTGGCCTATCTAGTATATCACTCAATAGAGCCGAGGTTTGGGACCAAATATCAGATACCTTACAACAATGCCACCACATGTGTGGATATGTGCCTCTTTCTGTGCACCCACGCCAGCAGTTAGTGCTAGTGTGTTCCTTATTATGTATTCTAGATGGATGAAAGTACCATCTAAAGGCCACCTTAATGAAATTTTCTTTAAAATGAGCACAAATTGAGACAGATGTGCCCTTCCTCAAAATGCTGCACCATTTCTCAGTTGACCAGTCAAAATTAAAATCAGATTCCCATTTTAGCATAAACTGTAGTTTACTTAATTTAGGAGGAGCATTAAACTGAATATATAAATTGGAAATGGCACCTCTTGTACACCCAGGAGCTAGACAAATACGCTCTAGATATGAGTTAGAAATTATCCCCCTGTCCCCCATAACCGTGTTCACTCTAGCCCTCAATTGAAAATAATGAAACCAAATGGAATGTTCTTGTCTATTTAGTTCCGTATATTGATGGAAGGATAGTAATTTAGTGCCTATCAAAGCATCAGCAATGCAGTATAAACATTTGTTTGCCCACTTCTCTTGTGTATCTTTATCATAATCAGTTGACAATGTAATCAGGGGGGTTTCTTTCGACCCAATATTTAAACCCTTTAGGTATTGGTGCCAATTCTGTGAAACACTATGTCACATAGTGTTTCACAGAATTGGCACCAATACCTAAAGGGTTTAAATATTACACTGCAAAATGTTTGTATTACATTGCATGATTAAGGGGGGGTCACCCTGAAACGTCGCAATTTTAAGGTCTATAATAAATTAATCTACTTTGTATTTAAGTGCTGGCATCCTTTTTGAACATGTCATATTGCTTTGGGGTGTAGCAGTTGAACCCCTATGCCTTAGCACTAACAGTGGTGCTGTCTCATATTCACTGATTCCCCCTGACCTATGTCGCGTGAGTGTTTGATACTTCCATATAAATGCCATCAGATCCTTTGGGATTTTGTGTAAAACTGAGGTAGAAACCATCACAGGCAATGAACGAAATAGATATAATATCTTGGGTAATACTGTCATCTTAACCGAAATCAGCCTGCCGTATAGATATGTTAAGCTTACTCCATTTTGATAACAAATTTTTAATATGTGTAAATAGGGGAGAATAATTTAGTTTATAAAGGAGATCTAGGTCACTGGAAATAGCAATGCCTGCAATTGCTATTTGATAACAATTTTTTAATATGTGTAAATAGGGGAGAATAATTTAGTTTATAAAGGAGATCTAGGTCACTGGGAATAGCAATGCCTGCAATGTCTGCAAATAAGCTAATTTTATGCTTCTGTGAGTGTAATTTAATTCCTGAGATATCTGCATCTTGTCTTATGCTGGCCGCTAGAGGCTCGGTGCATAGGGCAAAAAACAAAGGCAACAGTGGACATCCCTGTCTCGTTCCATTGACTCTCACCTAGTTTTAACAGCTTCAAGCGCTTCCTAAAAACTCTACTATTCAGGGATGCTTACAACCAATACTAACCTTTCCTAACTCCATTGCTTTCCTCTTGAACCTATTAGAATGTAAGCCTATGAGCCCAGCTGTTTGCAGATTGCCTACATAAGAGCTGACTGAAACAGTGAAACTCTCGGCAGGGCCCTCTACCCACTTGATCCCTATAAAATCTATCCTGTATACCGACTATGTTTACAGCACTGTGGAATCTGTTGGCACTCTACAAATAGGAAAACAATATACAGAGGTGCAAGATGGAAAAAAACACACAATATTCTGTACAAATGAACTAAGAACTGATACTCTCCTTTAGGTCAGACCGCAGCCTTCTTGCAGTCTCTCCCTTGTGACTGTGTATAGATAGATAGTAGTAGTAGATGGCGCTGGTCTATTGAGTGATTTTCTCTAGTAAGTGAAGAGAAAAAAGGCTTGATGCATATATTGAAGCCAATTAATATGGGTGCAGTATACTCACTCCATAAGATGAATGTTTACAGCTGAAAGGGAACATAGAGTCAGATGGCAAGAGTCCACAGGTTCCTGGAGTCAAATGCTGAATTTTCAGGTTTATCCAAAATTGGACTATAAATGAATAGAAACCCAAATGACAAAAGTATCCAGTATAAAATTGAAAAAAATGTAGTAACTTACTCCATAAATAAGGAGATTCCAGCTCAGAACAGCAAAACAAGATCTTGACAATCTTTCAACAAAGGATAAAAAGTTTTATTTTCTCAACGCGGTTCAACATATTACACGTCTTTATCAAGAGCATACATTAAAACAAGTAAAACAGGTACGTAAAACCAAGTATTGAGTGTGTTTGCTGTGGCTACAGGGCTGGTTTATATACAGGTGAACAATTAGTTCCAATTTCCTGTTGAGCACAGGAAATTAGACTCACAAAAACTTCATAAAATGTTTAATACTATATATATGCATCAATAGTAAACTATTCCTAAGAATAAAAATGAAAAAAATATATTTTAAAGAAAATCATTAAAAAACCATCAAAGTTTAAAAATAGAGGCTTAGTTTAGTATTGATGCGTTATTTAACCAATCAAAACACTTCTTGCATATTTAGACCAATGAACAGACAGTAGTATAAAGTCCTCAATCAAGTAGTCCGTTGTATAACAGTTCCTTTTCAGGTCCGATCTGTGGTCATATGCTTCTCTTGTCCAATCAGAGGATGGCTGTAATCCAAGGGTGAAAGCATCAATCCGGAAGAGTCAAAATTCTGTGTACTAATAGAGGGAGTGTCCTGAATGACATCAGACATACATCTCAGCCAATAAAACAAGATAAATAATTCTGAAACAAAAGCAGGAAAAAAGTGACCAGTATTTGCTCTTCAGAATGGATCTGAAACATTTGTGACACACTACATTCATATTTCAAAAAGGGAATCCTTACTGCAAATATTATGTTTAAGGAAATTTCATGGTGAGAGCCCACAGATCTAGTAACATGATTATAAATAAATATTTTGTTTAAGGAAATTTCATGGTAAGAGCCCACAAATCTAGTAACATGATTATAAATAAATATTTTGTTTAAGGAAATATCATGGTGAGAGCCCACAGATCTAGTAACATGATTATAAATAAATATTTTGTTTAAGGACATTTCATGGTGAGAGCTCACAAATCTAGTAACATGGTTGTGAATAAATATTTTGTTTAAGGAGATTTCATGGTGAGAGCCCACCGATCTAGTAACATGATTAAAAAAAAAAAATATTTTGTTTAAGGAAATTTTAAATATTGTCTCTAACATAAGAAATAATAAAAATAAATAGATATGTGCAACATTTGAATAGTGAAAATTTAATTGTGCTTATTTACTATAGAAAGTCCCTATACTAATACATTATTATTAATAATTAAATGAATAAAAACAAATAAAAATAAATGAATAAAAACAAATAAAAATGTGGTATCTTTAAATGGAATGTGATGTCTTAAATATTAATTTAATCCTAAAGTATTACATAAGTGTGAATGGTATGTGTGAAGTGTTGATGAGATACCTAAATTTACCTAATAGTTTATAAGTGTAGCATTAATTTAATAATGTGTCAAGAATAGTGTATTAAATTAATATTAATATATTTGATATGTTAGATAAAGGCTGCTATCCTAATGTCCTTGTTTAGACCCCATTGGTTGTAGGTTCTCATAGTGTGAATCCACCAAAGTCTGTCTAGTTCTTTTTCCAGCTCCCCCCCCTCCAGTGGGTAGACACTCTTTCTATACCCAACCAGAGGAAATGGTGTTTGTTGAAATCTTGACAGGAATTACAATGTAGGGGTACACCGTGATCTTCATGCTTTTTCTCTATTTTATTGAGATGTTCTAGTATACGTGTTTTTAAAAACCTGGTTTGTTTGGCCTAAGTATTGGATCTTGCAATTGCACTGTAGAAGGTAAATGACGTTAGTGGTTTTGCATGTTATGAAATGTTTAATAATAAATGTCTGTCCTGTAGTGGATGAAGTAAATGACTTGTGTACCCTTTTTGAATAGTTACAACCCTTACACCGACCACAGGTATAGAAGCCTTGTAGGTTCGCGATGGACAAAGGAATTTTTGGGGTCATCCCTTTAATTAATGAAGGTGCTAATTTATGTTTGAAATTGTGGCCTTTTCGGAATGTAATTTGTGGTTTGGAGGGAATAATTTTATCTAATACTTCATGACTCTTTAACACATGCCAGTGTTTGTTTATGATGTTTTTAATTTGATTGTGTCGTGAATTAAATGTTGTTATAAGCCTAGGGAAGGAGCTTTCTTGTGATTGTATTTGTTTATGTCCTTCAAGTATCTCCCTTCGATCTAGATTTTTGGCATACTGTCTATCTAGTTCTAATATCTCTGACTTGTATCCTTTTTGTAAAAATCTTTTTTTTTAGCATGATGGACTGTTCCTCATAATCGTCTAATTGGTCACAATTTCGTCTGAGGTGTTGAAATTGGCCTTTAGGGATGGCTTTAAGCCAACTGGGGTGGTGTTGGCTGTCGTGTCTGATATATGTGTTAGTATCACATTTTTTAAAATGTGTTTTAGTGTGTATAACTCCCTCTCTGATGGAAATGGACAGATCTAAAAATGTTGCCTCTGTTTTATGAATTTCAGGGGTAAGTGTAATGTTCATGTTATTGCTGTTCAAGTGAGAAATGAAAAGATTTAAGGTTTCTAGGTTTCCATTCCAGATACAAATAACATCATCAATATATCTCTGCCATGTCACCAGGCTCGCCCCGAGCACGCCACTGGCCGATACATAAAGATGTTCAAAATGGTCCATATAGATATTGGCATAACTCAGGGCGAACCTGGTGCCCATGGCGGTTCCACAAATTTGTAAATAATATTGATTGTTAAACCAAAAAAAAATTATGGCTAAGCATAAAATCAATGGCTGTAATAATGAACTCCAAAAGTTTATTAGACAAATTGGGGCCTTGTTCTAATTTCCATTTCACAGCTGCAATACCCTTTTGATGATCTATAATAGAGTACAATGAAGTAACGTCCATGGTAACCCAATAATAATTTGGTTCCCATTTAATCTGATTGATTATATTCAAAATATGTGTAGTATCTTTTAAATAAGATTTGGAGTTTTGAGCAAATGGCTGTAATAAAAAATCAATAAAGGAAGATAAGTTCGCTGTCAATGAATCAATGCCGCTAATAATGGGGCGCCCTGGGGGGGTGGATTGGGTTTTTGTGCAACTTGGGTAGAAAATAAAAAATAGCTGTTTTAGAATTATTCTGGTATAGAAAATAGAATTCCTGTTCAGATATAATCTCTATCAAGGGCTTGAGTAAGAACCTTATGTAATTCTTCACAAAATACTTTTTTTGGTGACCTATCGAGAATTTTGTAGGTATTAACATCAGATAATATATTGTTGGCCTCCTGTAAATAAAATTATCTGTCCATTATTACCACTCCCCCGCCCTTGTCAGCCTCTTTGATCACTATGTCTTCTCTTTTATTAAGATTTTTTAAAGTTTCAGATTCAGATTTAGTTAAATTATGAAACTTAGGTTGTTGTTTTATATTTTCTATATCCTTAAGGATTAACTTACCAAAAACATCTATGCTAGATCCCTTACAATGACTAGGATAAAAGTTAGATGGATTTTTAAATTTGGATCTGGGTTCTGGTGGAATATAGCTAATAGTATCTTTTTTGGCAAAAAAGCGTTTAATGGTAAGATTTCTAAAAAAAATTTGTGCATCCACAAATAGCTGAAATGTATTGACTCCTTGTGTTGGTATGAACTTGAGACCTTTCATTAAGACCTTCTGCTCCTGTTCTGTAATTACTTTAGTGGATATATTATATATACCTATTCCATCTGTCTCCTCCTTCTGTGTCTTTCTTCTACCTCCTCTCCCTCCCCTGTATGATCGGGTGTTCTCTCTCTTTTCCTTTGGTTTGATCTTTCTGATTGATTTACATTGTGATGCATCTGTGTGTCTGTCCTCAATGGTGAGTATCTGTTTGGATGAGTCCAATTCTGATGAATATGAGTGTGTGAGGACCCTGTTTTGTTCCTGTCTCGATTGTAATGGTTTGGAAAAGGGCGACTGTGTTCTGGTTCATTCCTATTTTCCCTATAATCTGAGTTAAATCTGTTTTGTTGGTTGTAATTATTTTCATTGTAATAATTCCGAGAATTATTCCTTCCATGATGGATGAAATGGTTATTTTCTACAAATACATAATAATAATAATAATAATAATAATAATAATAGCAAAAGAG